>NC_028641.1:35453758-35543047 GCF_001406875.1 Solanum pennellii
GGGGGGGGGGGGGGGTTCCTGACCAAATTCCCAAGGTCCCAACATTGATAAGTTGCTCCAAGGTCAAGGAAACCAAGATCAGAATTATGGAAATTACAACCTAGATGGTCAATATGTCTGAGATGGGAGCTACAATCGGAACAACAATTACAACCGGAACAATTATGGCTAAAGAAATAGTTGGTTTGGACCTTATGTTTTTACTTCAAAATTAGGAATATGGTCCTAGGGAAGCTGGAGGTATTATGTCACCTATAGAGGATATGATGCAAAAGATGACAAGAAGGTTCGATGCGACTAACGAGATGTCACACCGAGTTTACCCCCTAGATGTAACTGGCATCATCGTCCTTTCTAAGGAGTAAGACTAGCCTCTTAGTTTCATATCATTACATTCATAGGTTAAAAAAGGCAAAAAAATTTAAAATTTTTATTTTCTCTACTTGGAGGTTTACATAGACCTCTACATACACATAATATATGTTCATATCGAGTATACATAGACCCTTCATATAGGAAGGTTCCATAGCCTTCTACTTTTATTGCACATATATATAAAAATATTGAAGTAGTCTCAACGATTGTCTCATCTCATGCCATCTAAACGGACATCACAATATGGGCATAGCCCTTACATAAATTCAACAAGACCATGTATAGGTCATACGAAAGTACAATATTCAAATGAAAATGAAAGAGATGATAGAGTCAATAAGCTCATAACAAAGTCCAAAGCTAGAAGATGGCATTGCCCTCGAAAGTTGAAGACCTACCCCACTTTGATGAAAGGAAGAATCCAAACCTTCATCAATATTGCCTTTCAAACTCTTCAATGACCGAAACTTAAAATGTTTGGGACAAGGGAAGAAAATGGGGTTAGTACTCCACATGTACTAAGTATGAGATCTTATGCACATACACAAGCAAATCATGAAAAAAGAGACTTTTGTTTTATCAAAACATGCCATTCTACCCCTTTTGGGGGCTTAATGTAAAGCCATGTAAGTCATATTAATCAACCAAACATGCTTACTATTTCAACAAGTAACACTTATTTAGAATCATGATTTACTACAACCCTAACATCAAGGAATAATATCACAAGAATGAATAAGAGTTACACATATCATAATAAGAAAGACAATTACTCACAAGTCCTTGTCAAGTTAACAAGTGCAATGACCGAGCAAAGCCCCATAACCTTACTCCATAAAGTATCCTCAACAAGAAAATATGACCAATGTCCATCTTTACATATTATGGTATTTAGGCTTGCATTTCATCTTATATTATCATTATAATCCAAGGCATATTCATAAACGAATTTAATCAACATATAGTATCAAAAATATGACATGGTCATATGTATATACATCATATATTATCTTAACATAAACATATAAGAACCTCCTCCTAAGACTCCCCTCAAGACTAACTAGTGCAATGTCTAGGTAGAGTCCCATACCCCTACCTAGACTAAGCTAGACCCCTTAGATTATCCTAGTTAGAGTCCAAGTCCTTTAATTCGTTTTACCTTTTGGGAACATCTTTCCCTAACCGACTTAGATCACATGAGCTAGTGTGGAATCCGGTGTCATAAACCCTACACTGAAAGAAGTCGGACTACTTGCCAAGGTAGTACCAAAACATAAAACATAGCAACTACATGGATCCACTAGCTAGTATTTCTATGGGGGCAACGTAGTTCAAGAACTAGGAGATTTAGTTGGGACCCTCATTATGCGCCATGCATTACAGTTTCCAATATCAAGAGTAATGTAGTGTTCTTACCTTCCTATGTGGAAAAGGACACTTCTTTATCTAGTTCACTCGGTCCTAAGCTAGAGTCCCTTTTTGGAATGTCTTTAAGCCTTTAATTATCAATCATAACTTAATTTATGCCATAGGGTCTACCCCTTGTATAATCATCATCATTAATAGCTCAAAAAGAATTGTATGAGTATAAGTCCTTTCATCACAATTCATATACGTAAGGTTAACACTTTAGCATTTCGTAACATATTAAGGCACATTGATAGTTTTCACCATCTTTAGCACTTACACCTTAATGTACCTCACAACATAGTCAAGACATTTCAATTCAACATCATGCCACCCTATAACCCTAATATAATGCATACTCCAACGTAATATCATGACTTAACAACAATTAATCACAATCGGAAGTAAAGATAGAGATTCTAAGACATACCAATTCTTTCTCATAGTATATCATCAAGGTCTTACCATCAACCAATAAATCAACCCAACTTGGGGAGTAACATCATAGAATAACAAAGCCAGTTGCATCTGTATAACACAATTCATCTTTAGGTCACAACTTAAAACAAAGTATATAGGCAAATTTCACATTATAAGTCATAACATTAATTACATCTCAAGAACTAGCATGATATGCCTATAATTCATCTTAATTTAACCATCATTGCACCATAGGATAGTAATCTAATCAACAACTAACTCAATTGAATGATCACCATACAACATAGGTCAAGATCACTACCTAGGGTTAGGGATAGAGGATCATATTCTTCAATTAGATCAACCATCAACAATTATCATAAACAAGTTGAATTACATGTAAATCTTCTCAATATAACTCTAAGAATTCATTAGCAACTCAATCCACAACTTCAATTTCGTAATTGAATGAAACCCATAGGAGAACTCAACTTTTTGATATCTATTTTGAAGGAGCCCTTTGAGGAAAAAATCTCAAAGGTGAATAGAACACATAGCTTAATGTTTCTCAACAATTTTATGAAGAATTCACCCTTTTTCCAGCCCCAAACCCTAGTTCTTGCTAGCCTTCAATGGTGAGTTCATGTAGAGAGATAAATAAGAGAGAAGGAAGAGAGTTTATTTTGAGAGTTGTATTTAGGTTAATTAGGGTTAAGGGTATTTACAGAGGGGCTTAATTAACTTAATTAGTTTTCCTTTAATCACTAACTAACCCCTAAACCAATTAATTAATTAAATGAAATCATTTAAAATTTATTAGTGAAATTCTATCCTCACCGATGAGACCTTGATATACGGTCCATCGGTGAGTCGACGGACGACCCCCCCCCCTCCGTCCTACACTCATCTCGTTCAGAGACTTTGAGGGCGAGGGCTTCCTCCAATTTTTATAAGTATGGGATGACAGTGGCCTCGACGCCTGTCGAGCCACTGACGCCTTGTCAACCCCTTCCGTCGTGTGTAATAGTAGCTAGGTAAACAAGGGCCTTCACAAATCTTTCTAAGTGTGGGATAACGCTGGCCTCGATGCCCCATCGAGCTACGTACGGATAGTCATCTGTCCCATCGATGCACACTGCCGGGCAGTGATGCATCAAACTGCAGGGGTCCTCCTCAAGGGCCCTTGGTTGGTCCTTGGGGAGTCGTACGTAGACGTTTCAATCATAAAACCCCTCAAACACCCATTAGCTAACTTTCCACCCATTTCCGTACATTTTTGACTCCTAAAAGTTACTAAAAAGGTTAGGAGACACTAACATCCCTTTGAACCTGTCACGACCAAAATCTAGACCCTAGACGAGACTGGCACCATTGACCTCTCAGAGGTCGCAAACAAGCCTACATACGTCATTCTTACTTCATTTAGGTTAATTTTAGCGGAAAATTTTTAATTTTTGTTTTCTTATTTCATGCTAAACATTTTAACATCATAGGCGTTCACAAAACAACCATCTAATATAGAGATAATCACATGAAAAAAACAGTTCATAGTTGCATTAAACGTATGCTTGCCAAAAAGGAACCAATACAAAGTCTGAACAAAAGTGGAAAAAATCACTAGTTGAACATGATCCATTTGCTATAGCCTAAATCTAAGCTAGATAATAATGGTAGACATCCTCGAAATAATGAGGGTCTACCAAGTCTGGATGAAAGCTCCACGTCCGGATAGCTGCAATGTCAACCTGTAAGCTCTAGCTTCAACCTGTGCCTGCACTTAAAATTGTAGAACTGTATGGAATCAGTACACACTTGTACTAAGTATGGTATATGCAAGCACACACCAAGGACATGCATGAGTAAGAACAGCTCTTTCCTAACAGCATTATTATGGAAAGTCAAGACAGTGGACTTGAAAAAATGGGATTAGAAAAGTTAGTGAGCTTTCCAAATTTGGATTAGGAAAGTTATGCCATGAGAGTAACATGCATCATCATACCTATCATATTGCACACAACATATAACATCTCACACATAGTGCATAACATATTGCATATAACACATAATATTTTTCATATCATTCATTCATATGCCATGAGACCTTGGAATCATGGACTTGACATTAAGACTTCATAAAATGAGGGCTCAACATATGGGACCTCAACTAGGCAGCCTTCTTTAGCAAACACAGAGTCTGCTTTATTCATTCTTACGTACTTTATTTCATTTCTTTCATAGGCTAGTGTAAACACCAGCTATACCTAGGATACGTTTAAGACTTTCATCGGGTTCACTATGCAATGATCAAGAATAACCTAGTGTCATTACTTAAGTCTAGCTCACCTCTTGATCATCCTATCCTAACACCTTTGATATCATTCATTTCGTTATGTTCATCTTGGGGCTGGCCTCATTCATTTATTGGGAACTTTAACTTTAACCGACATAGAACATGTGAGCATCATGAAATCCAGTGTCTCCCTCACACCGAAAAGAGGTGGAATCACCGGTCAAAGTGACCCAAAACATGCTAGCGTACATGGGAGTTGAATCCCGTCAGATCCCTATATTGGCAGTATAGGTTCATAGACTAGGAGATATAACGAGACTCATACCTGGCATATGCCGGACAGTCTCATCTCATGAGAGTTACGTGAACCTCCGCCCTTCCCGAAAGAAGGCATCACCGCTCATAACTAGTCTATCGGTGCTCAGTACAAAGTTCAATTACATTCATTCATACGTCATGGAAGCTGGCTTCTAGTATGAGGATATGATAGCTCAATAGATAATTTCGCATCTCATCATTAGTATTAAGTGTGTTAATCTCAATACTTTCATTAAAGTGTTCATAGATACTGGTCTCTTCATTAACTTTACACTCTCATAGGTGAGTACATTTTGGTAACATTTACCTAGACTCATTTGAGATTGCTCTGATCTTTTACATTAGCCTCATATCATGTTGTCACCAAATTTATTAACATTAGCACATTTGCTCTTCATAATTACACACCCTTTTTTTTATGTGAATGTTCATTTCATCATATGCCAATGCACTTGGCCATTTAGCGTGTTTCACACTCTTACTTAACCCTTCTAGGGTTTCATCATTTCATTGTTCATTACATCATTTCATTGTTCATTTCATCATGTGCCAATGTACTAGGCCATTTAGTGTGTTTTACACTCTTACTTAACCCTTCTAGGGTTTCATCATTTCATTGTTCATTACATCATTCATTGTTCATTTCATCATGTGCCAATGTACTAGGCCATTTAGTGTGTTTTACACTCTTACTTAACCCTTCTAGGGTTACATCATTTCATTACATACAACTTAGGTTCAATTATTTTTAAACGTATGCTAGACTTATGGGTCTTTACATACAAGCCGAGAGGCTTCGTTCATAGTTCGTTTAAGTGATTCATATCTTCCTAAGAATATGTGGTACAAGACTTATGCATCTTGTATGTATGCCAAGATCTCAATTTCGATCTAAATAGACAACATTATTCTTGAATATTTAATTCACATATGACTTATGTATCAATACGGAATTTGGGCAAGGAAACCCGATTTCGAATCCCTTGGACAACACTTACATTTTTCATTTATTTTATTTTGGTCCACACGGCTTGGGGATCCAAGATCAAGCCCCAACACCTTTATTTTCTTTTAATTTCTTTTAATTTTTCTCTTCATTTTTGCTCAATGGGACTGAGAGGATGTGGGATCGAACCCCCATAACCTCATTTACTTTTAGTTTTCAATTCTTTTAATTTCTCTCCTTTGGCCGAAGGGGTGTGGGTTCGAACCCCCACAGCCCCACTTTAACTTCTTCTCCTTAATTTCCCTTGGTTCTGCCTAGAGGTCATGGGTTCGATTCCTACACGCCTCACCCATTATTTTTCTTAAGTTGACTGAGAGGTGGTGGGTTCGAATCCCACTCCTCTCATTTCTTATTTTTATAATTTATTTTCCAGCCAAGGTCATGGGTTCGAATTCCACATGTCACATGCTCTTTTTCTCATCTTATTTGATTGATTTTTAACATGGGGAGGTCAGGGGTTCAATCCCCAGTGATCTCACATATTTTAATTCATTTTTTTCATAGCATGAAAATCCCCTTAGCTTGGCCGAAACTCATTAACAAGATGCTGGAAATTTTTGCAGCCTATTTTCTCACTTCTTTAACATTAAATGTTTAGACGTTATAAGTAGTTTTTAGTGAGTTCTTTAGGTGCATTTTAAAGATTTCATTCGATAAATAATTGCACTCAAATCAGCATCTTTACATCCTTATGAACATCACGATTTACATAAACATGTGTACATGAAATACAAAGAACTAACATCGCATTTAAAGCCTTAAACCCGAGACACACAGTCATGGTTCACATTCATATGATTTCAACCAGACATACATGAACATATTCATCACGAACACACAACACACGCCTAATATCTACCAGCAAACATATTCAACCTACGAATCATTGGGAGCTAGTGACAGGGACATGTAACGGGGAACAACCATAGTTTTTGGATTGAATATATTGAACCTTAGGGGTCTCTTGGGAAAGGGACCAAGAGAGAAGAGAAACCATACCTTTTTGACTTTCAAACCTCGACTTGCTGCCCAAAAAAATCTCCAAACACACATCTAACACTAAAAGTTCAACACCCCACTCGATGGAAAACCTTCTCTTTGCCTACGTGATTGATTAACGTTTGTTTTTCTTATATTTTCGTGTGAGTTCTTCAAGTGTGAAAAAACTTGGTACATTTTTTGTTCTTGAATGTTATTTGGCAGAGAGAAACGTGAATGGGAGACGAGTGATTGAACGTGAAAGTGAGATAGACGTGAGAGAGTGAGAGTTTTATTAGGCTTAGGAGTCTAGTTTAGGACTTAGTCAAATAAGGTTTTTATTAGATGATAAAAAATCTTATTTCCCTTTTATTTTAAATCAGCTAATTAATAATAAATATTAATTAATTACATTAATTTACCAACATAAATTAAAACAAATTTAATTTATTGCTTCCACCTAGGTTCGAACCCGGGTGGAGCAAGACTTCACTCTAAGAGCCAATTTTCGGCCCTCTCTCCCCAATATACCCCTCCACCTTTTAATTAAATAATTAATTATATATTTAGGGTAATTACGATACTACCCTTAGCCTGGAAAAATACCATTTTACCCCTAGACCCTCAAACTTAAGATTTCCCCTTTTTAAGTCCGGTAAAGACTCATCCGGATAAATCTTCATATTATGGAGCCCTACATGGCTGGACCTAACCTTTCCTAGATCAAATAACTCCCCAAGTTAGTTGCCTTGGCTGTTGTAAGGGTTCAGAGGTCTGGTTCTACGCGCATCAACCCGTGTGAACCCGGTCTAATCTTAGGCATTCTAGAAACATTAAGCATTACTTAGAATATCCATTTTTAGGATTGTTACATTATCCCCCCCCTAGGAACATTTGTCCCCGAATGACACTACTAACTATCTTGCGTAATGCCAGTCAGATCATAACATAGTCACTATACACAATCAAGCAGTAGCAACAAAGAATTGAGAGATAAGAAAACTAAGACCTAAGAGTAGGAAGTCTAACCTCAAGAGTAGAAAAGATGGGGGTAGCGGGATCTCATATCCGCCTCGGCCTCCCACGTAGAACCCTCAACAAGATGATTCCTCCACAATACCTTCACTGTGGCAATCTCCTTGTTCCTCAGCCGCTTGACCTGTCTGTCTAAAATCTCAACAGGTACCTCCTTATAGGACAATTTTTCATCAACAAAACCTTCAACAAGTAGAATCGATGCTGGATTTCCTAGGTACTTCTTTAACATAGAGACATGAAAGACTGGATGAACAAAAGCTAGTTCCGCAGGCAATGCCAACTCATAGGCCACCTCTCCTACACGCTGTAGGATATCATATGGCCCAACATACCTCAGACTCAACTTCCCCTTCCTGACAAACCTCATCACCCCCTTCACAGGTGATATCTTCAAATAGACCTGGTCACCAACATCAAACTGTAAGGTCCATTTTCTGTTGTCTGCATAAGACTTCTGCCGACTATAAGTAGTAGCCACCTGTCCCTAATTACCCTGACCTTCTCTAAGGCCTCATGAATGATATTTGGACCCAAAATGGATGACTCTCCAACCTCGAACCACCCAACTGGAGACCTACACCTCCTACCATACAGTGCTTAAAACAGTGCAATCCTTATGTTAGAGTAATAGCTATTATTATACGAGAACTCTATCAAATCCAGATGGTCGTCCCAACTACCCTTGAAGTCAATCACACACGCCCTCAGCATGTCCTCCAATGTCTGAATGGTGCGCTCTGCCTGCTCATCAGTCTGAGGATGAAAGGCAGTACTAGGCTTCACCTGTGCGCCTAAGCTCTTCTAGAAGGATCTCCAGAAATGTGAAGTGAACTGAGCTCCTCTATTTGAAATGATAGACAAAGAAATCCAATGCCATCTCACAATCTCATCACTGAAAATTTTTGCATAATTCTCAACTCTGTAAATAGACTTCATTGGAATAAAGTGGGCAGACTTAGTCATCCTGTCCACAATAACCCATATGGAGTCATGCTGTCTCCTAGCCTTCGAAAGACCAACCACGAAGTCCATATTAATGGCCTCCCATTTCCAAGTCCGAATATCAATCATCTGAGTAAGACCGCCAGGTTTAAGATGTTCTGCCTTAACCTATTGACAATTAGGACACTGATACACTCAAACTTACTTCTCAAATAAGAAGTAAAGCGGTCGTGTCAAGTAAATAACCCAACTAATAAGGTTGGGATCGTTCCCAGAGGAAAATAGTTTAGACTTAACTTCAATCTATTATTACTATTGTTCAGTCAATTACTTCCTTGGAAAGCAAAAATGTTAAAAGGGGGTGTTTCTATTCCTAAATAAATGAAAATAACTAGCAAAATTAAAGGAGACAACTAACAGCTTCGAATGTTGGAGTTTAATCAATTAATCAAAGTAACTAGGGTTTACGTGTTCCCCACAGGTTCATAACTTGATAATTATAACTATAACAATTCTTTCCTAGTATCTTGCATGCAAAGTGATAAGTTATGTATTTCTAAATCCTTGGTCCGGCATTTAGAAAATTTCACTCCGCCCCTTGGTCCGGCTACGTGTGTTGCTATCCTAACCCTTATCTTTACCTCATATTAAGCATCATATTCGATATTTGACTAAGTTATTACCTCGTACCAATGAATACTAGCCTATTAGAGAGTATACACTAAATCTATGTTGATAATCCTTTTCCTATTATCTACCTCCTTGGTCCGGCAAGTAGCATTAAGGCGAGGTCTAACGGTGGCCATCCGGTAAAAAGACTTCTAAGCGAAAGAATTATCAATACATGCAAGACACTATTCTAGAATTGTTATTTTAGTTAGGTTTTACCTCATTATTTGCCTATGGTTCCCACAACCCTAGTTATGGAGTTTAGTTACCCATAGTCATAATCACAATATTCAAATATATGGTATAAGAATTCATGTACTTCAATGAGAAAGAGTAAAATTCGAAAGTTCGCTTGATTAATCAACAAAAATCACCAACAATCAATTACAAGAATCTCACAAAAGGTCTAAAAAATAATCAAGAGTCTAACAATAATCAAGGGCCTAACCAAATAATCCAGAGTCTACCCAAATAATCTAGCGTCTAACCTCAAAATGAGGTTTTTCAAACTATTTATAAAAAAATAAAAACCTAATTACATAAGGACTCTATTTGCTGGAAGTCTGTCAAAACGCAGCTGGATCGACGGACATCGCGACGAATCGTCGTGGTCACAACAGACCGTCATGGACTCTGTCGTCCCATACTTGATGCAATTTCTTCTGCTGCTCTCTTCATTACCCTCGACGGCAGGTATGACGGATCGTCACAGGCACAACGGTCTGTCTAGGGTCTCCGTTCCAAAACACTTGAACTCTTGGAATAGGGGTACTGGGACTACTTCTCTGAATTTTATGACGAACCTGCAGGATGGATCGTAATAGATACAACGGTCCGTCACGCTTTCCGTAACCCCACACTTGGTCAGACTTCCCCATTTTCCTTCAGCAGCTGCACTACGCTGCCACCTACGGACCGTCACGAGCATGACGGACCATCACAAGCTTCGTAGGTTGTCTCTTCTGCATTTCTTCGCTCAAAAACCTCCGCATTCATCTTTGGACAGATTTCCTACAAATAAGGAGAAACTTATATAAAAATAAACACAAAAGGCCTTTGGACACACTAAACTTAAGGAAAAAAGTATTAATAATACCGTGAAACCACGGTATATCAACACCCTCAACTTATATTCGTTGTTTGTCCTCAAGCGACGCACTATGACTCAATACAAAATCTTTGTACAATAGTATCCATGTTTTATCCTTTGCAATTATTTGGCTATCAATCCCGATTAATCTCATCATATTTATGCATGCTATCACTATTAGGCTTGAATTATGTGGAATCAGACCATGACACAGAACCATGTACTAACACCTATCCTCTTCAATTTCTCACCGAGGTGCTAATATTTCTGGTACTGCAACTAGTGTCCTCACTTCAAAACAAAATCCTCATTTTTCACACAATGATTTCAGTTTGAGTATAAGGATAACTTTTCAACACTCACTCTCAGAACAAATTCACACTCATTCATAACTATTGCCATAAGCTTGCCCTTATTTTCACTGCTTTTAGTTCGCTATACAACCCTTAGGATCACGATAGGACTTTCTTAGCTTGTAACACAGGCTCAGGGTCAGGTAGGGTATATTTATGTATACTTTAGAGACTTTTTGCCCTCCTTGACATATCGGCTGAACATACCATTTTCTATCATTTTATTTTGCCAAGTTTCCCATATTCTTTCACCTTGCTATTTTTTCCTTTTTTCTTCATTTGTGTAAGTGACTCTCTTCTTTTCTTGCTTGTATTTCTTGTATTTTTTTTATTTTTTATTTTTTTTACTTTTCGTTCAACTAATTCTTGAGTCACTTTACTTTTGTTCTTTCTCTCTCTTTGTTCATTCAACCCCACTTTCCAGAGCATTCCTCATAATAGCCACCCTCAACTCATGGCTTTGCCATGAGTCAAAGTACACAATACCCAAAGTTGGGTCAGGGTCATAAAAAGGTTGTTTACTGCATTAGCCACCCTCAACTTATGCTTTTGGCATAAGCTGAGGTGCACATGCCCAAGGACGGACCAGGGCCAACACATTATTCCCAGAAAAGATCTGTTGGGGTGAAAAATAAAGGTCTAATTTAAGCTCAAATCATTTGGATAAAAGAAGGATAAATTTCATTTGGTTTTCTTTTATTTAGGCTAAAAATGGGCTATATTGAATAAGGGCCTATGATCCTTTCCTAATTGTCTATTACAGCTTACTTTTAGCAGGACTAACCAGGCAAGTTCTAGCTCAGTACAAATAGTGGACTATTCAAATCTTCCTCACACTCACTTGACATCTCATCACTCTACCAGATTATCAGACACCTAGTTCGAATTTTAGACTTAGGGTCATGCAGTGGTGTACCTCTATGTCATGCTTAGAGCCACACATTTATCAATTACTATGCCTAGTCATGCATCATTTTCCATTTTATCAGGATATCATTTTAGCCATCATGCTCCAGAATTAAACTATGTACACAAGATATAGACATGCCGGTTCAACAGAAAAAGTAATCAGTCTCTTGGGGAAAAAGAACACAGGCAAGAAAACCCCAAAAGAGGATAGTGAATTGGGCTACTCAGACTTCACCCTAGCACTCACTTTCCATTTACCCCACCCCCAACAAAAAGACATGCAATTGTCCCCAATGCATAAAAAAATTGAAATACTAGAGTGGTAGGTGAAGCAAACCTGGGGCGCAAAGCGCCGACGATCAGCAAGCTGGTCGGTTCGGTTCCCCGGAACCCACTACCTCTGGAATCTGGACACCCTCAGTGGTGTCCTCAGCATCAACAACACTATCAGCAGTGCCTCCCGCTATCTCCACAGTTCTGGAGCTAGACGCCCCAACAGCTAACTCTCCTGCTCTCATCTGACAAGCCTTCTCTTCAGCAAGCGAGGCTCTCCTCACAGCCTCCATCTCACGTCTCTCCTTCTTCCGTGCTCAAGCTTTATCCTCCTCTAGACCCGTACGCCTCTTGGCATGCTATCGAGGGGGAGGTGGTGGAATCTCTGAAGTGGCGAATAGGGTCGCAATCACTGTGTCTTCAGCAGGCTCTACAGAAGGGGCCTCAGACTCAGGCACCCTAGCCTCTAAGATCATATCAATATCCACGCGAAGACTGTCGACTGCAGCCTGAAGGGTCGACACATCCACCGGAGGGGATGGACGGGCTAGCACCCACAACTCAAAAGCGTCCAAGCGCTGATGAACCTCTGCGATCTTCCGCTCTGTGTGCTGGACCAGTCTCCGCTCCAAGCGCTCTTCTGCCTCGGCAATAGACCTCTGCATCCAAGGCTGGATATGATGCAGAAGTGTAGCCATTTGGGCCTCTAATTTCTGGACCCTAGCAAGCTGGATCAGAGCGGGTAAAGGGGGTGAGTGAGAGGAGCTCGGGGCAGTGCTACTACCCGGGATAGACTCGACCGGGGTAGTGTCAGTGGAAGCCGCCTGCGTAGCCGTGCGGGCTTGCGCTACTATATCAGCCAGATTGTCAACAAGCGGAGGCAACTCTGGACGGGGCCCTCTGCATGGAGCCAACTCATTGGCCTCATCCCTGATGAGGCCGATATCAACAGTGCCCAGAGGGGTCTTGAGCTAATCAACGTGCCATATAGGCACACTTGCGGACCTGCATAGAGAAAATATCATGCACGGGAAAGGGTAAGTAGTTGTGACCTTAAAAGCCCTCTCGTGCATGACCGCCTGTAGAATCCACGCAAAAATCCACCTCAAACCCGGCTATCATCGCCGACATCAGTACTGCTCGATCCCCTGTGACGATATTATCAGCAGCTATGGGGGAAAGGCAGTGGCGGACAATCAACCACAAAAACTTCGCCGTGAAAGTCAGGTTGGCCTTCTTGATGGCCCCCTTCGGCTCGGTCACCCAGTCGGCACCCTCTCCATCAACGGACAAGTGTAGGGCCATCCACCTATTGGTGGTCTCTCTCAGCGATGGCTCACGCAGGAATTGGCCATCTTTAACAATCTGCCATCGGTAGTCAAACTCGGCAGTGAGAGGGGTCCGATTAGCATCAACATCCTCGCCGTATAGAAACCGGCGGATGGCAGGGAGGGAGATATCAACCTGAACGCCACGTACTCGGACCTACTCCAGTGGGGCCTGTTTGGCGGGGGCAGCCCGCCTATCTATCTGTGATCGGAGAGTCGCTACGTAGGATGCACAGAACTCTCGGACTAGCTCTTCACTATAACGTCCCAACGGACGTGCTGTCCACTCCAGTTGATGTCTAGTGAAGAGATTGTGGATCTCAGGCATCCTCGGGAGACTTCCTGTAAGGACCCGCCGCTCCAATGTAAGTGGCCGAGTCATAACTCCTTTGTCATTCATGAAGTTTGCATCGGAATAGACTTGAAACTGCCCGTCGACACACCACCGGTTGGGCTGGTCAATAACCGGGGTGAGAGCACGAGCTGGTGAACCGG
Source organism: Solanum pennellii (assembly GCF_001406875.1). NCBI lineage: Eukaryota > Viridiplantae > Streptophyta > Magnoliopsida > Solanales > Solanaceae > Solanum > Solanum pennellii. The sequence continues at coordinate 35,467,650 of NC_028641.1, forward strand.
GTGTGGATTCTTAACTGTCAGCCTCATTAGACGAGGCCGACGCTGCAGCGGTGGCGGGTGCGGGAACCTCAGCAGATCCAGAGGCTTCCTCCGACCACGAAACTCCTAAGGAGCCAGACGCTCCTTCTTAATTAGTGGCTGACCCAGAAGGTGTGCCGGTCAGTGTGCGCTCCTCATCAAATTGGGAGGCAGTGACTACGCCGGACGCCGCCTTTTTGGGTGTGGCTCTTGCAGCACGTGCAGCATGGGATGGGGTGGAAGTGCCTGGGCCGTACTCGGGGTCACGCTCATCATCAAAGCCAATGACCAGGCGGGCAGACGGGGCGACAGACTTCTATCGCCCGCGTGCATAGACTCGATCTTGTTTTGGTGCCATAGTAGATAGTACCTATAAAGGATCAATATTAGTACTAGAAGGAGCAAACAAGAAAAGCAAAACCACACAAAATAAATAAAAAAAATTAAAGTAAAATGACATTGCTATAGTAACAGTGAAACACAACGGACCAGGTGACGGCTCATCGTGAGTACGACGGACCGTCATGGGGTCCGTTGTGTCTTACTTAGACTATGTTTATATGGAGAACCCTGAAGGAGAGTCTCTGACAAGTATGACAGTATGCGCAGGACAGACCGTCACAGGTACGACGGACCGTCGTAGGTGTCCGTCAGAGGACACTTGAAAAAAATATGGAGACCCTTAGGAGATGGGTCTCTGACTGTCAAAACGGTCATGCAGGACGGACCGTCGTGGGTATGACGGTCCGTCGTACTTGTCCGTTTGAGGGCACTTATAAAAATAGAGAGAGACCCTTAGGAACAGGGTCTCTGACAACCAGAACGGTTGTGCAGGATGGACCGTCGTAGGGACAACAGTCCGTCACATGTGTCCGTTGGAGGACACTTAGCAAAAGTGAGAGACCCTTAGGAATAGGGTCTCTGACAACCAGAACGGTTGTGCAGGACGGACCGTCATGGTAAGGACGGTCCGTCGAATGTGGCCGTTGGTCGACACTTGGAGAAAATTGGACAGTGTGGTGTTAGGGCGGTTGTAACGGACCCAATGACGGTCCATCGTGGGTACGACGGTCCGTCATTGGGGTCTCATTCTGTAACTCAGTGACAGAACTGGAGATGCCCATTCATCCCCTATGACCCAAATCGAATTGGTAGTGTTTTTACCTACATTTGTCTAACCCAAATACCTAGTAAACTAGCAATGCTAAAGCACCTATTTATAGGGTTTTAACACGGCAATTTTGAGGATTTTTTAAACCTAGGTCAGACAAAATTTGATAAAGAATGAACATATCAAGAAGAACTAGGCTACTACTAATTGATAAACAAAAATGCAATATAAATGAGTAGAAATTAGAGACACATACCTGAGAATTTGAGAAAAACAAGAGGGAAAGGTACTTGGTGATCAAGTATACACTCACAGCAGCAGCTCCGACTAGTAGATGATGAATTTTGAGGAATTTGGAGAATTTAGGGAAAATGATCGGTTGTAAGAGAGCTTTGAAAGTTGAAAAGGGAGGGAAATGGGAGAAAGAGTGAAACAATGGGGTGAAATGAAGGGGTGGTGGTTTTAAATGATGAATTTTTTTAAAACCCCAGCCGGGTCGGGTACGCTTCATTAAAGATGCGACGATTCCCCGATGATGGTTCGTCTCGGTTGTGACGGTTCGTCGTTGGTTCTGTCGCGTGTGCCCTAGTTTGCAAATAACAGAAAGACGTACCTGTCACGATGGATTCCTGCGACGGTCCGTCGCAGGAGCAACGGTCCGTCGCTGTATCCGTCAGTGACTACTGCAGAGTAATTTTCTGCAGAATTTCCTGGTGATGTGCCTGCAACTTTAAAAGCCATTAGTAGAAAATGCTACCATTACTAGAAAGAAAAAACTATAAGTATTGGGTTGCCTCCCAACAAGCGCCTGATTTAATGTCGCGGCACGACTGAGGACACTTGATTACTCAGCCTTTATCAAGATGGTATGCCTCTATCACTTCATTCACCGATTCAGTATGCCCAAATAGAGTTTTATTCGTTCTCTATTCACCTTAAACCACACTCCCTCCTTGGTTTTTAGCTCAACTGCCCCATGAGGGAATACTTGGGTAATCAAGTAAGGGCCAGTTTGTTTGGATTTGAGCTTGCCCGGAAGACAAGGCAACCCAGAACTGTCTAAAAGCACCAAATCCCCAACCATAAACTCTTGTTTTGCACTTTTTTGTTCATTCTCCTTCTTCATCTTTTCTTTGTGGGATATGGCGGATATCGATTGGAGCTCACCACTCTGCCTCAAATGTTGAAGGTCGCTTCTTCATTGTTCAACCGAAATTTCATCTGCCCCTTTTCCATATCAACTAAGGCTCTACCTGTAGCAAGGAATGGCCTCCCAAGAATAATAGGCACTTCAAAATCGACTTCACAATCAAGAATAACAAAATCTGCCGGAAATATGAATGACTCCACTTTTACTAGCACATCATGGAGTATCCCTATAGGCCTTTTCACTGTTCGATCATCCATCAGTAGCCGCATCGCAGTGGGTTTTGGGTCACCCAAACCCAACTTCTTGTAAATCGAGAGGGGCATGAGATTTATGCTTGCCCCCAAATCACATAATGCTTTCGCAAAATGTAATGACCCGACTGTACAAGGAATAGTGAACGCACCCGGATCTTCTTTCTTTTGTACGAGAGATCTTGTAGCAATAGCAATACAATGCTACATTCTATCATCATCCTCGAAAGTGACCAATCTTTTCTTTGTAACCAGATCCTTCATAAACTTGGCATAACCGGGCATTTGTTCTAGAGCTTCTACCAAAGGGACATTGATAGAAAGCTGCTTCAGCATTGTTATAAAACGCCGATATTTACCATCCTTGGTCTTTTTCACTAATCTCTGAGGGAAGGGTGGTGGTGGTCTAGACATGGGAATTACCTTCATACGGACTTCTGCATCTTTTCCAGTGCTCTCTTCTGCTTCACCACTACCCTTTACCACCTTATCATCATCCTTTCTCACCTTTTTCTCATGAGACGGCATAGGTGGGTCAATGGTTTGCTTACCACCCCGAGTAGTGATTGCCATACAGGGCGCATCATTTTTCGGATTTTGGACAGTGTTGCTAGGAAGAGTGCCCGGTTGCCATGTGTTCACTGTCGCAGATAATTGGGCCATTTGCAACTCAATCTGCTTAATCGATATTGCATGTGTATCGACTTTTTGCCCAATACCTGCTAAATCACACCTTAACTCTTTAATGTGCTCATCACTAGCATCGAACCTCCTCATCATTTTGTGCAACATATCCTCAACTCGCGCCATACTATCTCCACCATCCCTAGGAGTAACTTCACGATTTTGAGGAGGGACATAGGGCCCATTCCTGTCGTTTCTATTACCATAGTTACCCCTGTTGAAGTTGTTGTCGCGGTTGTAGTTTCCATCTCGGACATAATGACCCTCACGATTGTAGTTACCATAGTTCCGACCTTGGTTCCCTTGACCTTGGCGCCAATTATCCTGATTTGAGCCTTGGGCGCTCGGTCGGAAACCCCCCGTCTGTTCATTTACTGCATAGGAGTCCTCCGCATAATAGCATTCATCATTAGGAGGTGGTGGTTTAGGCAAGTAGTTAACTGCATTTATCTTTTCTGCACCCCCAGTGATATGTTTTAGTACCAACCCAAGCTCAGTTCTCATCTGAGCCATTTCTTCATGAATCTCATCTGTGGCTGGGTTGTGAGTGGACTGCACTGCGAAGGTATTTCTCCCGGTATCTGACTTCCTAGTACTCCAAGCTTTATTATTCCGGGAGATTTTCTCTAGTTTTTCAGCAATCTCATCATAAGGACACTCCCCATAAGATCCACCTGCTATATTGTCCAACACCACTATATTATTATCATCCTGTCCCCGATAGAAGTATTCCTTCAGTGACTCATCATTTATACGGTGATTTGGGACACTTCTCAAGAGCGAGGTGAATCTATCCCAAGAACTACTAACTGACTCTCCTGGTAGTGCCACAAAGTTGTTCACTCTGTCTTTTTGGTTTAGTTTCTTGGAGACCGGATAGTAGCGTGCTAAGAAAATATCCCTTAGTTGGTTCCAAGTGAAAATTGAGTTGTAAGGGAGCTCAGTGAACCATATAGCAGCCTCAAACACTCTAAGCCCTATTACATCCAAGTCCAAGTCAGGCCTCCCTACACAGCTTTTACACACTGCCCTTACCTTAGCTATATGGGCATGTGAATCCTCGAAGGTAGCCCTGAAAACAAGCCTCTGGCAGTGAGCATTTGCATAGGCTACTAGTTACCACGAAGGTCTGGCCTGGTGGTAGAGGAGGCAAGACAAGTGGCCCATCAGAGTCTGCTATGTTGTCATAGCCTCTGTAGTATGCTTGGGGCCGTGGAGCGGGATTTTGTCCCCTCTGTTGGTATTCACCCAGAGCATCGGGTAACAACTGACTATGAACATCAACCGGAGCTGGGATGTTCTGGTTTGGATCATCATCATTAATTCCCAAGTTTCTATTCATGTTGCGTAGTGTACGCTCTAATTCGTGATCGTAGGGAAACAGAGGTTCTCTTCCTCTCTGTGTATTTGGCATACAAGGAGGGTGGTTCTGCACGAATCAAAAACAATAAAATAAAGTAAAATCAAGACAATATCAACTAAACTATAGTAATAAGTTTAAGTTAATCTAAAAGCTACTTTCCCCGGCAACGACGCCAAAATTTGATACGCTCAAACTTACTTCCCAAATAAGAAGTAAAGCGGTCGTGTCAAGTAAATAACCCAACTAAGGAGGTTGGGATCGTTCCCACGAGGAAAATAGTTTAGACTTAACTTCAATCTATTATTACTATTGTTCAGTCAATTACTTCTTTGGAAAGCGAAAATGATAAAAAGGGGGGTTTCTATTCCTAAATAAATGAAAATAACTAGCGAAATTAAAGGAGACAACTAACACCTTCGAATGTTGGAGTTTAATCAATTAATCAAAGTAACTAGGGTTTACGTGTTCCCCACAGGTTCATAACTTGATAATTCTAACTATAACAATTCCTTCCTAGTATCTTGCATGCAAAGTGATAAGTTAAGTATTTCTAAATCCTTGGTCCGGCATCTAGAAAATTTCACTCCGCACCTTGGTCATACTAGCCTATTAGATAGTATACACTAAATCTACGTTGATAATTCTTTTCCTATTATCTACCTCCTTGGTCCGGCAAGTGCGAGTTCTAACGTTGGCCATCCGTTAAAAAGACTTCTAAGCGAAAGAATTATCAATACATGCAAGACACTATTCTAGAATTGTTATTTTAGTTAGGTTTTACCTCATTATTTGCCTATGGTTTCCACAACCCTAGTTATGGTGTTTAGTTACCCATAGTCATAATCACAATGTTCAAATATATGGTATAAGAATTCATGTACTTACTTAATGAGAAAGAGTAAAATCCGAAAGTTCTCTTGATTAATCAACAAAAATCACCAACACTCAATTACAAGAATCTCAAAATAATCAAGAATCTCACAAAAGGTCTAAAAATAATCAAGAGTCTATCAATAATCAAGGGCCTAACCAAATAATCCAGAGTCTACCCAAATAATCGAGCGTCTAACCTCAAAACCGAGGTTTTTTGAACTATCTATAAAAAAATAAAAACCTAATTACATAAGGACTCTATTTGCTGGAAATCTGTCAAAACGCGGCTGGATCGACGGACATCGCGACGGATCGTCGTGGTCACAACGGACCGTCATGGACTCCGTCTTCCCATACTTGATGCAATTTCTTCTGCTTCTCTCTTCATTACCCTCGATGGCAGGTATGACGAATCGTCACAGGCACAACGGTCCGTCGAGGGTCTCCGTTCCAAAACACTTGAACTCTTGGAATATGGGTATGGGACTACTTCTCTGAACTTTATGACGAATATGCAGGACGGACTGTAATGGATACGACGGTCCATCACACTTTCCGTAACCCCACACTTGGTCAAACTTCCCCATCTTCCTTCAGCAGCTGCACTATGCTGCCACCTACGGACCGTCACGAGCATGACGGACCGTCACAAGCTCCGTAGGTGGTCTCTTCAGCATTTCTTCGCTCAAAAACCTCCGTATTCATCTTTGGACAGATTTCGTGCAAATAAGGAGAAACTTATACAAAAATTAGCACAAAAAGGCTTTTGGATACACTAAACTTAAGGGAAAAAGTATTAATAATACCGTGAAACCACGGTATATCAGACACTTGGCCACATAGTCTGCAATGTCTTTCTTCATTCCATCCCACCAATAGATTTGTTTAAGATCATGATACATCTTGGTGGAACCTGGATGTATGGAGTATCTGGAACCATGGGTCTCTGTAATGATCCTTGTCCGCAAATCGTCCACATCTTGTACACACAACCTGTCCTGGTACATAAGTATACTGTCATCTCCCAAAGCAAAATAATCATTCATCTTAACAAACATTGAGTCCTTCAGCTCCATCAACACAGGATAAAGATGCTGACCCTCCTTGACTTCAACTACTAAGGATGATTCAGAACTAGGATGAACTGAAACACCCCCACTAGTAGAGTCAACTAATTACACACCTTGTCTGTCCAGTCTGTGTATATGTTTCACAACTCCTTCTTCTCATCCTCAACGGGGGCTGTACTTCCCATGCTCATCCTACTCAAAGCATCAGTTACAATATTAGCCTTACCTGGATGGTAGTGGACATTCATGTCATAGTCCTTCAACAGCTCCAACCACCTCTTCTAACGTAGATTCAACTCCTTCTGTGTGAACACGTACTGAAGACTTTTGTGGTCTATGAACACATCCACATGCACTCCATCCAAGTAGTGCCTCCACAATTTCAGTGCAAATACCACAGCTGCCAACTCCAGGTCATGAGTGGGATAATTCTTTTCATGAACCTTGAGCTGTTTTGACGCATAAGTTATCACTTTACCACTCTGCATAAGAACACAACCCAAACCAACCCTAGATTCATCATAATAAACAGTGTAATTCTCACCACACTTAGGCAAAGTAAGCATCGGGGCTCAAGTGTGTCTATCCTTGATATCCTGGAAACTCTTCTCACAAGCCTCCGTCCATTCAAACTTGGACTTCTTCTTAGTCAAAGTTGTCAGTGAGGCAGCAATGGAAGAAAACACTCCACGAACCTGCGATAATAACCAGCCAATCCCAAGAAGCTACGAATATCTGTGGGAGTGAGAGGTTTTGGCCAGTTCTTAACAACCTCAGTCTTCCTGGGATCTACCTCCACACCTTTGTCAGATACAACATGACCCAGGAAGGTCACTAATCTAAGACAGAACTCACACTTGCTGTATTTGGCATACAGCTGATGTGGTCTAAGTACCTGGAAGGTTAGTCTCAAATGCTGCTCATGCTCTTCCTTGGTCTTAGAGTAGATGAGAATGTCATCAATGAATACTATGACGAATGAGTCAAGGTATTCACGGAAGACCCTATTCATGAGATCTATAAATGCAGCAGGTGCATTCGTGAGACCAAATGACATAACTAGGAATTCATAATAACCATAACGGGTATGAAGGGCTGTCTTTGGGATATCTCCACCCCTAACCCTGAGCTGATGGTACCGTGAATGAAGATCAATCTTCGAGAAGAAACTAGACCCTTTGAGTTGGTCGAACAAGTCATCTATTCTTGAAAGTGGATGCTTATTCTTGATAGTGACTTTGTTGAGCTGTAGATAATCGATGCACATTCTAAGGGTTCCATCTTTCTTTTTCACAAAAAACACTGGAGCGCCCCAAGGGGATATGCTCGGCTGAATGAAACCCTTATCAGTGAGATCTTTTAACTGGAGCTTCAACTCTTTGAGTTCAGCTTGAGCCATTCTGTAAGGAGGAATTGAAATTGGTTTAGTATCGGGTTCTAAGTCGATACCAAAGTCAATCTCTCGAGGGGGAGGAACTCCAGGCAAATCATCAGGAAATACATCTTGGAACTCATTCACTACAGCACCGAGTCTATGAAAGGAACGTCATGATCTAAATCATTAACACTCACAAGATGATACAATAACCCCTTAGACATCATTTTATTAGCTTTAAGGTTCAAAATCAAGGGATTAGGACGACTCGAGTTGTACCCCTCCCAGACTAGCTCTTCTTCATTAGGGAAACAAAATCTCACAACCCTACTATGGCAATCCATACAAGCATAACAACTATGAAGCCAGTCCATGCCAAGAATAACATCACAATCATGCATGGGTAACTCAACGAAGTCTGCGCACATAGTCTTACCACTTACAACTATTGGGCAATCCTTGTATACTTTATCAGTTCTTATATTTTCTCTTAAAAGTGTACTAACCACTATAGGATCATGTAGAACTTCAGCAATATCTCAAAAGTGAGAGCAAGCAAAGGAGTGAGTTACAAAGGAAAACATAGACCCTAGATCAAGTAAAGCATAAATAGAAGTTGAGAATACTTGCAGCATACTTGTGACCACACCAGCGGACTTCTCCTGCTCCTCCCTGCCCTTAAGGGCGTAGAACATGTTCCTCTTAGGAGGCTCGGCTGCTGCTGCATCTTGTGGATTAGGCCTAGGTTGAGCATTACCTCCAGCCTGACCTCTATTCTGTGGGCAGTCCTTAACCATGTGCCCGCTCTTACCGCAACCAAAGCAGGCATTATTGCCCTGTCTGCAATCTCCACTGTGAGCACGACCACACTTAGCACAGTCCTTTCTGGGACACTTCATCTCACCTCCATTGCCCTTTCTGGGCTCGGGTCTGCCTCCTCTAGGTGTTGTACTCCTCTGAGAGTTAGAGTTCCCTGAATAATGTTGCCCCTTTTGAATCTAGGCTGCTCACGGACGCCAAAATTATTTATGTTGCCTCCATTACTAGGACCTGCCCGATCTTGAGGATTAGGCCTCCTAGATTTCACGGATGCCCCTCTTCTTACGGTTGTCCTCTACCTACTGGACATGTACCATCAACCTGGAGAGGTCCATGTGGAGCATTGCAGAGCGACACTCCTCATCTAAATCTCCATTGATTCCTGTTAGGAACCTGCTCATATCATCCCTGCGGTTAGATACAAGGGAAGTAGCAGACCTGGACAGTTTAACAAACTTCAGGGAATACTACCTAACTGTCATGGATCCCTGCTTAAGGTTGATAAGCTCCTCAAACTTAGCCTCACTCATCTCCCTAGGAAAGAATCTCTCTAGAAAGGTTGTCTTAAACAGCTCCCAAGTGACCAAAACTCCGCCCAAAACTTTCCTATCTTGCCACATCTTGCACCAAGTCTGTGCAACATCCTTGAGTTTATAGGAAGCCAACTTTGCTTTATCAGTATCTGTGGCCCCCATACCCACCAAGATCTTATGCAGCTCATCCACAAACTCTTGAGGATCCTCCGAAGTCTTAGACCCTGTGAAAATTGGAGGATTCATCATCGTAAAGTCTCTTAGCCTGTCAGCCATACTGCAAACTGTGGGTTCTCCATCTAAACATTCTGTCGATTGACATGGTCAGTCATGGCCTAGGCCTGCATAGTGATGGTCTGTGCCATCTGGGCCAGAGATGCCCTCACCTAAGCATTAGTCAACCCAGCAAGATTAACCGGCATAGCCGCTCCTTCAACTGGAGCCTGGGGTGGAACCTGATTGCCCCCATCAGCTGCTCCTCCTCTCCTTTGACCAATTGTTCACCTAGTATTAATTTTCTAAAAACAACAAGATTGATGTTAGACACGCTCATAACACCAAGAAAATCAGACATTAGGAAAGGCACAATAAGATTAGAAGAAGGGATATTTTCCTACGCATCATGCACTCTCTAATTCAGGATAGTGGTGCACTTCACTACCATGACTTAGAAACTACTCAATGTGGTTGATGTGATATTATTATCCTCAAAATTTAACCTAGCGCTCTGATACAAACTTTTTCACGACCGGAATCTAGACTCCAGACGAGACCGGCATCGTTGACCTCAAAGGTCGCAGACAAGCCTACATACGTGATTCTTACTTAATCTAGGTTAATTTTTGCGGAAAATTTGAACTTTTTGTTTTCTTATTTAATGCTAAACGTTTTAAACTTAGAATCGTAGGCGTTCACAAGTCAACCATCTAACATAGAGATAATCAAATGAAAGAAATAGTTCATAGTTGCATTAAACGTATGCTTGCCAAAAAGGCACCAATACAAAGTATGAACAAAAGTGGAAAGAAACACTAGTGGAACATGATCCAATACCTATAGCCTACATCTAAGCTAGATAATAACTATAGACATCCTCGAAATCATGACGGCCTACCAAGTTCAGATGAAAGCTCCACGTCTGGATAGCTGCAATGTCAACCTGTAAGCTCTAGCGTCAACCTGTGCCTGCACCTATAATTGTAGAATTGTATGGGATTAGCACACACTTGTACTAAGTATGGGTATATGCAAGCACATACCAAGGACATGCATGAGTAAGAACAACTCTTTCCTAACAACATGATTATGAAAAGTCAAGTCAGTAGACTTGCCAAAATGGAATTAGGAAAGTTAGTGAGCTTCCCAAATTTGGATAAGGAAAGTAATGCCACGAGAGTAACATGCATCATCATACTTATCATATTGCACACAACATATAACATCTTACACATAGCACATAACATAGTGCATATAGCACATAAAATCTTTCACATCATTCATTCATATGCCATGAGACCTTGAAATCATGGACTTGACATTAAGACTTCCCAATATGAGAGCTCAACATATGGGATCTCAACTAGGGAGTCTGCTTTAGCAAACACAAAGTCTTCTTCATTCATTATACGTACTCCATTTCATTTCATTCATGGGCCATGTAAATACCAGTTATACCTACGATGTAGTTTAAGACTTTCTTCTGATTCGTTGTGCAATGACCAAGAATGACCTAATGTCATTACTTTAATCTAACTCACCTCTTGATTATCCCATCCTAACACCTTTGGTATCATTCGTTTCAATATGTTCATCATTTGAGGCTGACCTCATTCATTCATTGGGAACTTTAACTTTAACCGACATAAGATCACGTGAACATCATGAAATCCAGTGTCATGAGACTCAACACCAAAAAGAGGTGGAATCACCAGCCAAAGTGACCCAAAACATGCTAGCGTACATGGGAATTGAACCCCGCTAGATCACTATATTGGCAGTATAGGTTCAAAACTAGGAGATATAAGGAGACCCATACCCGGCATGCCGGACAGTCTCATCTCATCAGAGTTACGTGAACCTCCGCCCTTCCCGAAAGAAGGCATCACCGCTCATAGGTAGTCTATCAATGCTCAGTATAAAGTTCCATTACATGCACTCACACGTCATGGAAGTTGGCTTCTAGTATGAGGATATCATAGCTCAATAGATAATTTCTCATCTCATCATTAGTATTAAATGTGTTAATCTCAATACTTTCATTAGAGTGTTCATAGAGACTGTTCTCTTCATTAAATTTACACTCTCATAGGTGAGTACGTTTTGGTAACATTTACCTAGGCTCATTTGAGATTGCTCTCATCTTTTACATTAGCCTCATATCATGTTGTCACCACATTCATTAACAATAGCACATTTGCTCTTCATAATTGCTCACCCTTTTTTACGTGAATGTTCATTTCATCATATGCCAAAGCACTTGCCTATGTAGTGTATTTCATACTCTTACTAAACCCTTCTATGGATTCATCATTTCATTCTTCATTTCATTATTTCATTGTTCATTTCATTATTTCATTGTTCATTTCATCATGTGTCAATGCACTTGGCCATTTAGTGTGTTTTACACTCTTACTTAACCCTCTAGGATTACATCATTTCATTACATACATCTTAAGTTCACTTATTTATAAACGTATTCTACACTTATGGGTCTCTACATACAAGCCATGAGGCTTCATTCATAGTTCGTTTAAGTGATTCATATCTTTCTAAGATTATGTAGTACAAGACTTATGCATCTTATATGTATGTCAAGATCTGAATTTCGATCTAAATAGACAACATTATTCTTGAATATTTAATACACGTATGACTTATGTATCAATACAGAATTTGGGCAAGGGAACCCGGTTTCGAATCCCCTGGACAACACTTACATTTTTCATTTATTTTATTTTGGTCCACACGGCTTGGGGATCTAAGATCAAGACCCAAAACATTCATTTTATTTTAATTTCTTTAAATTTTTCTCTTCATTTTTCGCTCAATGGGACCGAGAGGATGTGGAATCGAACCCCCACAACCTCATTTACTTTTAGATTTCAATTCTTTTATTTTCTCTCCTTTGGCCGAGGGGGTGTGGGTTCGAACCCCCACAGACCCACTTTAATTTTTTCTCCTTAATTTCCCTTGGTTCTGCCTAGAGGTCATGGGTTTGATTCCCAGGCGCCTCACCCTTTATTTTTCTTTTAATTTTCTTAAGTTGACTGAGAGGTGGTGGGTTCGAATCCCGCTCCTCTCATTTCTTATTTTCATAATTCATTTTCCAACCAAGGTCTTGGGTTCGAATCCCACATGTCACATTCCCTTTTTCTCATCTTATTTCATTGATTTTTAACATGGGGAGGTCAAGGGTTCAATCCTTAGTGATCTCACATATTTTAATTCATTTTTTTCATAGCATGAAAATCCCCTTAGCTTGGCCGAAACTTATTAACAAGATGCTGGAATTTTTTGCACTGTATTTTCTCACTTCTTTAACATTAAATGTTTAGACGTTTTAAGTAGTTTTTAGTGAGTTCTTTAGGTGCATTTTCAAGATTTCATTCGATAAAGAATTGCACTCACATCAGCATTTTTACATCACTTATGAACATCATGATTTACATAAACATGTGTACATGAAATACAAATAACTAACATCACATTTTAGAGCTTTAAACCCAAGAAACATAGTCATGGTTCACATTGCACACACGTACACATAGTTTCAGATCGTACAGGTGATCTTTCATACGATTTCAAACACACATACATGAAAATATTCATCACGAAAACATAACACACGCCTAATATCTTCCAGCAAATGACAGGGACATGCAACGGGGAACAACCCTAGTTTTCGAATTGAATATATTGAACCTTAGGGGTCTCTTGGGAAGGGACCAAGAGAGAAGACAACTCATACCTTTTTGACGTTCAAACCTCGACTTGCTGCCCAAAAACTTCTCCAAACACACGTCCAACACCGAAAGTTCAACACCCACTCGATGGAAAACCTTCTCTTTGCCTATGTGATTAATTAACGATTGTTTTTCTTAAATTTTCATGTGAGTTCTTCAAGTGTGAAAAACCTTGGTAAATTTTTTGTTCTTGAATGTTATTTGGCAGAAAGAAACGTGATGGGAGAAGAGAGATTGTACGTGAAAGTGAGATAGACGTGAGAGAGTGAGAGTTTTATTAGGCTTAGGAGTCTAGTTTAGGACTTAGTCAAATAGGGTTTTTAGTAAATGATAAAAAATCTTATTTCCATTTTATTTTAAATCGGCTAATAAATAATAAACATTATTTGATTCCATTAATTTACCAACTTAAAATAAAACAAATATAATTCATTGCTTCCACCTTGGTTCGAACTCGGGTGGAGCAAGACTTCACTCTAGAGCCAATTTTCGGCCCTCTCTTCTAAAAATACCTCTCCACCTTATTAATTAAATAATTAATTATATATTCATGGTTTTACGATACTACCCTTAGCCTGGAAAAAGACCATTTTACCCCTAGACCCTCCAAACTTAATATTTCCCCTTTTTAAGTCCGGTAATGACTCATCCGGGTAAATCTTCATATTCGGGAGCCCTAAATGGCTGGACGCAACATTTCCTAGCTCAACTAACTCCCCAAGTTAGTTGTCCTGGCTGTTGTAAGGGTTCAGAGGTCTGGTTCTACGCGCATCAACCCGTGTGAATCCGGTCTAATCGTAGGCATTCTAGACACATTTTCATTACTTAACATATCCATTTTTAGGGTTGTCACAGAACCAACTTCCCGGATGTTTTGGTTCTTAAACCTTCTAAATGACCTATATTCATTAAAAATGAACTTAGAAACAGTGTTTAGACTGACACCAATGTTTGTCTTTACCATGAGTCTTGGATTTTTAAGGTGTTAAATTATCCCCCACTTAGGAACATTCGTCCCCGAATGACACTAAAATTCTTTTGAAGGAAGGAATAGACCCAAGACTAGCATCCAACCAATCAACAAAATCCATTTAATATAAATCATGTCACTTCAATAAAGTAGATATCAAAACTCATATTACCACACCTAAGGCTCAAAACACTTCATCATGAGGCATTTTCTTCTCACAACACATATGAGCTCATCATACATCACATGAGTCAATTAGCATAATTCAACTTAACAACATGCTACCTATCATTTCATGAAGACTTACCATATCGAAATGTACAACATAACTCAAAGCAAGCAAAATTTCAAGTTTTTAGTAGCAATATTGAAGTGACTTCACTATAAAACTTACTGTGAAGTTTTTTTTTTCAAAAAATACCTTTACGTAAAACTTCACCCAAAAACCAAGAAACCACAAATCTTTGTCATAATTATATAATTAAAAAGAATGGCTAACCTTAATTCTCAAAAAGATGATGATAACAGGACTTCATATCGGCCTTGGCCTCCCATGTAGCACCCTCAACTAATTGATTTTTTCATAACACTTTTACGGATACCACCTCTTTATTCCTCAACTTCTTGACTTGCCTATCAAGAATTTGAATCGGGACTTCCCCATAAGAGAGGTTATCCTTGAACCAAGACCCTCAATAGGAAGAACGGACTCGGGGTCATCGATACACTTTTTCAACATAGAAACATGGAAAACTTGATGAACCGAAGCCAATTCACTAGGAAGTTTCAGTTCATAGTCAACCTTACCAACCCTTTGCAAGATTTCATAGGGACCCACATAAAGAGCACTCAATTTCCCTTTCTTTCCAAATCTAACCACCCCTTTCATTGGTGAAATTTGTAAATACACCTTATCACCTTCTTCGAACTACAAATCCCTTCTCCTATTATCGGCATAAGACCTTTGCCGACTGTAGGCCATTTGCAATCGGTTCCTTATAATATAAACCATTTCCAAAGTCTTATAAATCAACTCAGAACCAAGAAGTGATGTATCACCCACTTTAAACCATCCAATAGGAGACCTACATCTCCTACCATACAAGGCTTCATAGGGAGCCATGGAAATATATGAATGAAAACTATTGTTGTAGGCAAACTCCACTAAAGGTAAATGCCTATCCCAACTCCCTTTAAAATCAATAATGCATGTTCTAAGCATATCTTCGAGGGTTGATATTGTATGCTCCGCTTGACCATCCGTTTGGGGATGAAAAGTGGTGCTCAACTTCACCATAGTACCTAACCCTTTTTGGAACGACCTCCAAAATCTAGATATGAATAGTGCACCGCGATCCGATATGATGGATAACGGAATGCCATGGTGGCACACAATATCATCTAGGAATATTCTTGCATAATCTTCTACCGAATATGAAGACTTGACGGGGATAAAGCGGGCGAATTTAGTCAATCGATCCACAACCACCCATATGGAATCATAAGACTTTTGGGTCCGGGAAAAACCTATTACAAAGTCCATATGGATGTCTTTCCACTTCCAAATTGGAACTTGGATCTCTTGTAAGCCACCCGGCTTTAGGTGTTCGGCGTTTACTTGTTGGCAATTTGGACACTTAGTGACAAATTCCGCTATGTCCCTTTTTAGACCTTCCCGCCAATATATTTCCCTTAGGTCATGACACATTTTTGTCGACCCCAGATGAATTGAGTAGCGGGACCCATGTGCTTCTTCTAAGATCCGAACCCTCAACCCATCTACATCGGGAACACATAATCTCCCTTAGTACTTTAACACACCATCCCCCTAGGGAGAATGATTCATTCAACTTGCCAAGAACCGATTCTTTCAAATCCATCAAGGCTAAGTCAAGGTGTTGTTTGGACTTCATCTCAACCACTAACGATGATTCAGAGTTATGATGAACTACGACACCCCCATCTGGAGCACTCTCCAACCTCACCCCAACCTAGCAAACCTATGTACTTCCCTTGCTAGGTCCTTTTTGGCTTCATTAAGATGGGATACACTGCCCATAGTCATTCTAGTTAGGGCATCACAACTACGTTAGCCTTGCCGGGGTGATAAACACATATTGGAGACTCTTATGATCGGTAAAAACATCCACATGAACCCCAAATAGATAATGCCTCCAAATTTTCAAAGTAAACACCACGGCCTCTAATTCAAGGTCATGAGTGGGGTAATTCCTCTCATATACTTTAGTTGCCTAGAGGCATAAGCTATCACCTTCCTATTTTTTATAAGCACTCGGAATGCGTCACAATACACCACAAAGCCCTTTGTACCCTCAGGTAAGGTCAACACTGGAGCGGAAGTAAGCTTATCTTTCAACAATTGGAAGCTCTTCTCACAAGCCTTCGACCACTCAAACTTTTCTCTCTTTTGGGTCAAAGTAGTCAAAGAAGACGCAACGGACGCGAAACCATCCACGAACCTCCGATAGTAACCCGCTAAACTGAAGAAACTCCTGATGTCAGTCGGAGTCCATGGTCTACGCCAATTTGTCGCCGCTTCCATTTTCCTTGGATCTACTTCAAATCCCTCACTAGAAATGATGTGCCCAAGAAAAGTAACTGATCTCAACCAAAACTCACACTTACTATATTTGGCATACAATTGATGTTCTTTAAGGGTTTGCAACACTACCCTCAAATGACCCATATGATATTCCTCATTCTTTGAGTATACCAAGATATCGTCAATGAAGACAATGACAAATGAATCTAGGTAATTTCAAAACACTCTATTCATTAGGTCCATAAATGACGCCGGAGCATTACTGAGACCGAAAGACCTGACCAAGAACTCATAATGCCTATACCTAGTCCAAAAGGCCGTCTTTGGTATATCCTCCCTCTCACCCTAAGTTGATGATACCCCGAATTCAAGTCTATCTTGGAAAAGTTACTCGCCCCTTGGAGTTGGTAAAATAAGTCATCAATCCGAGGGAGATGGTACTTATGCTTAATGGTGTTGAGTTGGCGGTAATCAATACACATTCTCAAGGACCCATCTTTCTTCTTCACAAACAAAACTGGAGCACCCCACGGAGAAATACGAGGCCTTATAAAACCCTTATCTAGTAAATCCTTGAGTTGAGCCCTCAACTCTTTCAACTCGGCTTGAGCCATCCGATACGGAGGAATTGATATGGGATTTGTATCCAGTAGCAAATCAATGCCAAAGTCAATTTCCCGTTTATGAGGAACACCGGGAAGTTCATTAGGGAAGACCTATGGTAACTCACACACTACGGGTACCGACTCAATGGGAGGAACTTCGGAGTCTAGATCTTGGACTCTTACTATATGATACAGACAACCTTTTGAGATCATTTTGCATGTTTTTAGACAAGAAATGATACGACCACTAGGAATAGAATTTCCCCCCTTCTACTCTACAACGGGTTCGTTTGGGAAGTTAAACCTCAGCACTCTTGTCCTACAATCAAAAGATGCAAAACATGCATGCAACCAATACATACCCAAAATAATATCAAAATCAAGCATATCAAGTTCTACTAGATCAACATAAGAAACTCTATTGGTCAACATTATAGGACAATTTCTATACACCCTTTTTGCAACAACTGACTCACCCATCGGAGTAGGTACTATAAAAGGTTCATGCAAAATATCGGGTAAAATATCAAACTTTATAGCTACTAGAGGCGTAACAAATGATAAAAGTAGTGCCGGGATCAAGTAAGGCATATACATCAAGAGAGAAAACTTTCAACATACTGGTCACCACATCGGGAGAGATCTCTTGCTCACCCCTAGAGTGGAGAGAATAGAAGTGGTTCTTCTTTGGAGCATCACAAGAACCACTTGCTTGAGCTGGGAAACTACCCTTGTCTTGACTTCTTCAAGTTTGGACAATCTCTCATCTTGTGACCACTTTTGCCACAACTAAAGCAATTATCCGTCCCCTTAAGGCAATCACCATAGTGCTTTTTATCACACTTTACACAAGTTGGCTACTCATTTGGTAAATTAGTACATTTTCCCTTCTTGAATTTAGGGTTAGACACCCTATCACCACTAGCTTTTGGGAATTCAGAACGGACTTTATTAGAACCCCGCCTCTTAAATTTAGGCTTGTCTAGTATCTCAATCCTATTCTTTGAAGAACCTCCATCAAATGACCTTGCTCTCTTAGCATCTCTACTTTTCCGCTTAGCCCTTGCCTCCTCAACCCTTCGTGCATAAACGATAAGACGGGAAATGTTCATGTTGTCATGTAGCATGCTAATTGGCACTCCTTTTGTAAGTCCTCTGACACTCTCCTCACAAAATGGCTCATTTGGTCTAGAGGATCAGAGACCAAAAAGGGAGCATATTTGGACAACTTAATGAATTCCATAGAGTACTCATGTACAATTTTTCCTCCTTGGTGAAGATTGATGAACTCCGTCACTTTATCCTCCCTTATCTTCCTAGGGAAAAACCGATCTAAAAACGCTGCCTTAAAGATCTCCCAAGTCATCGGACCACCCATCAACGACCTAGTATCCCTCCATTGCACATATCAAGCTTGAGCCACATCCTTGAGTTGGTATGTGGCCAACTCGGCCTTCTCACTTGAAGACACCCCCATAGCATATAGTATCTTATAGACCTCATCAATGAATTCTTGGGGGTCTTCATCAACCTTAGATCCATAGAAAGTAGGAGGGTTCATTCGAGTAAAGTCCTTTAGACGGGAAGCCATAGTAGTAACTTATTGATGAGGACAGGGAGCAATATCCCGATTGGCTTGGGCCGTCATAGCTTGGGCTTGAACCGTGTCTTGTGCTTGAGTAGTCATGGCTTGGTCCATTTGAGCAAGAATAGCCCTCATCTCAGCCTCCGTCATGGGTGGAGGGTTAGCCGAGGCTTGCTCCACATTAGCATCTTCTTCAAGTGGAGGAACTTGCTCATCATGGAGAGGAGCTCCCCCATTAGCAACCTCCTCCTCAAGTCTTCGAGTCGCATTCCTTCGAGTGTTCATGCGTCCTATAAGCACAACAATATTATAGATGCAAAAGCACACCATAAGTATACTCTATTGGCACGATATAAGATTTCCAAGAAAGAGAGTGATTCCTAAGCATCACATAGGTTTTTAATCATAAGTGTGGTGTGCTTCACATTAATGAATACAAATATATATTGACATGGTAGAGAGAGACACATAACTCAACGGTATTCAACCTCATGCTCTAATACCAAGTTTGTCACATACGGATTTATCTCTAGAGGTAACCGACGTCGTCGTTTTTTTCAAGGACTAAGACTAGCCTCTTAGTTTCATGTCATTACATACATAGGTTGAAATATGTGGAAAAATTTAAAACATTTATCATCACTACTTAAAGGTTTACATAGACATCTACATACAGATAATACATATTCACATCGAGTATACATAGACCCTTCGTATAGGAAGGTTACATAGCCTTGTAATTTTATTGCGCATACATATATGTAAAATATAGAAACAGTCTCAATGATTGTCTCATATCATACCATCTAAACGAATATCACAATATGGGCATAGACCTTACATCAATTCAACAAGACCATGTATAGGTAATAAGAAAGTACAATATTCAATTAAAAAGGAAAGGAATGATTGAGTCAATAAGCTCATAACAAAATCTGTAAGCTAAAGTATGTCATTGCCCATGAAAGTTGAGGACTTGCCCCACTTGGATGAAAGGAAGAATCCAAGCCTTCAACAATGTTGCCTTCCAAACTCTTCAACGACCGGAACCTAAAGTATATGGGAAAAGGGAAGAAAATGGGATTAGTACTCCACATGTACTGAGTATGAGATCTTATTCACATACACAAGCAAAACATGCTAAAAAGGACTTTTTGTCAAAACATGCCATTTTACCCCTTTAGGGACTTAATGCAAAGTCAAGTAAGTAATATCAATCAACCAAACATGCTTACTATCTCAACAAGTAATACTTATCCCAACATACTTGAAACCATGATTTACTACAACCCTAACATCAAGGAATAATATCACAAGAATGAATAAGAGTCAAACATATCATAATAAGCAAGACAACTACTTACAAGTCTTTCTTGAGTCAACAAGTGCAGTAACCAAGCAAAGCCCCATAACCTTACTCAATAAAGTATCCTCAACAAGAAAACATGATCAATGTCCAACTTTACATATCATGGCATTTAGGTTTGCATTTCATCATATATTAACATTATAACCCAAGGCATATTCATAAATGAACTAATCAACCTATAATATCAACAATGTGCCATCGTCATCATAAATACATCGTATGTTATTATAACATAAAAATATATAAGAACCTCCTCCTAAGACTGCCCTCAAGGCTAACTAGTGCAATGTTTAGGTAGAGTCCCATAACCCTACCTAGACTAAGCTAGACCCCTTAGGTTATCCAAGTTAGATTCAAGTCCTTTAATACGTTTTACTTTTTGGGAACATCTTGCCCTAACCGACATAGACTACATGATCTAGTGTGGAATCCGATGTCATAAAACCCTACAATGAAAGAAAGCGGACTACTTGCCAAGGTAGTTCCAAAACATGAAACATAGAAACTACGTGGATCTACCAGCTAGTATTCCTATGGGGGCAACATATTTCAAGAACTAGGAGATTTAGTTGGGACCCTCTTTATGTGCGATGCTTTATAGCATCCAATCTCAAGAGTAATGTAGTGTTCCTACCTTCCCTATGTGGGAAGGGACACTCCTCTATCTAGTTCACTCGGTGATAAGTTAGAGTCCCTTTTTGAAATGTCTTTAAGCCTTTAATTATCAATCATAGCTTAATTTATGCCATAGGGTCTACCCCTTATATAATCATCATCTTCCATACCTCAATAAGAATTATATGAGTATAAGTCCTTTCATCGCAATTCATATAAGTGAGGTTAACACATTAGCATTTCATAGAATTAAAGGCACATTGATAGTTTTCACCATCCTCATATCAGATACACCTTAACCCAACCCCCAAACCTTAGTAGTTGCTAGTCTTCAATAGTGAGTTCATGTAGAGAGAGAAATAAGAGAGAAGGAAGAGAGTTTATTTGAGAGTAGTCTTTAGGTTAATGAGGGTTGATGGTATTTATAGTGGGACTTAATAAACTTAATTAGTCTCTCTTTAACCCCCAACTAACCTCTAAACCACTTAATTAATTAAATAAGACCAACTTAAATTAGGTTGAAAACTCAACCCTCAAAGATGAAACCCCGATCGATGGGCCGTCTGTGAGTCAACAAACAACCCCCCTCCGTCCTGCACTCCGTCATCTTTGTCAGAGACTGTGCAGGCAAGGTCTTCCTCCAATTGTCTAAGTGTGGGATGACGGTGGCATCGACGCCTCGTCGATCCACACATGGACCGTAGCTTGCACCTCTGCACTTCGTCGATGAGTTCAGAGTTTGTGCAGGTGAAGGGACCTTCTCCACCAGCTTAAGTGTGGGACGACGGTGGCATCGACGCCCCGTCGATCTACACAGACCGTCTTTTGTCCTGTCGATGCACACTACCAGGCAGTGTTGCATCAAACTACAAGGGTCCTCCTCAAGGGCCCTTGGTTGGTCCTTGTGGAGTCATACCCGTACATTTAAACCATGAAACAACTCAAACACATATTAGATATATTTCCACCAATTTTCGTACATTTCTGACTCCTAAAAGTTAGTGAAATAGGCTAAAACACACTAACACCCCTTTGAACTAACTTCCCGGACATCATGGACGTTTTGGTTCTTAAACCTCCTAAATGACCTATACTCATTAACATTGGACTTAGAAATAGTACTTAGAATTTATGACACCTATGTTACGCTTTACGACACGTCTTGGATTTTCAAGATGTTACAGAGGGACTAGGAGACCAAAAAAACCGTCTTTATGCTATCACTAGTTGCCAAGAGCAACAGAATTCCCCAGATGTTGTCACTGGTATGATCAAAGTCTTTAATTTTTATGTTTATGCTTTTCTAGATGCATGAGCAATTCTAGATTTTTTGACTCCTTATATTGCACTAAATTTTGATATTCTTTATGAGCAAATTCTTGAACCCTTCAGTGCTTCTACACCTATTTGTGAGTCTATTCTAGCTGAGGGACTATCATGATTTTACCATTTTTTAAATCACAAGAATACCATGATTGAATTAGATAAGTTGGATATGGTAGATTTTGATGTCATTCTAGGCATCCACTAATTTCATGCCTATTATCACTCAATTGATTGTAGAACTCGAGTTGTTAGGTTCCACTTTCCTAGTGAGCCAGTTATAAAGTGGAGTAGCGGTTCAACACTACCTAAGGGTCATTTCATTTTGTACCTTAAGGAGAAAAAGTTAGTTTCCAATGGTTGTATCGAACACTTAGTTCCAGTTTTTCTTGAGTTTATAGAGGTCTTTCGAGATGATGCACTCGGAGTCCCTCCTAAGAGAGAAATATACTTTTGTAAGATATTCTTCCCGATACGCGTCCTATCTCTATTCCACCATATAGAATGGCTACAATAGAGTTGAAAGAGTTAAAAGATCTCCTTGAGAAAGGTTTTATTCAACAAAGTGTCTCACCTTGGGGTGCTCCAGTCTTATTTGTGAGGAAGAAGGATGGTTCTATTAGAATGTGCATAGATTACCTTTATTTGAAAAAAGTAACTATCTAGAATAAGTATCATCTTCTGAGAATTGATGATCTTTTTGATCAACTTTAGGGTGCCACTTGTTTTTGTAAGATAGACCTCATATTTGTCTATCATCAGTTAAGAGTTAGAAAAAGTGATATCCTTAAGACAACATTCGACAACCCATTATGTTCATTACGAGTTCCTAGTTATGTCCTTTTGTTTGACCAATTCTCATGCAACATTCATGGACCTTATGAATAGAGTATTCAAGCCTTATTTAGATATGGATTAATATAAAAAAATTTCTACAAACTCTTAAGGATATGGAGTAATATAAAAAAAATTTCAAAGTGTGAATTTTCGCTTGAGTCTCTGGCATTCTTAGGCCATATTGTTTCTGGTCCGTACCTAGTCCGGAAGGCCATCTTCGGTACATCCTCCCCTCTCACCCTAAGTTGATGATACCCCGACCTCAAGTCTATTTGTATTTTCAAACTCTGGCTGCTATATTGAGGCAAATCTGTGATGCTCAAAGTCCTATTATAGTGCTAAAACCAAACCTAGACAGACCACCAAACAGGGTCAACCAGAAGTAATATTTGATATGCATGACTATATGCATACCCTTATGGTGGACTGCAAATATACTTTGGTTGGAAAATTTAGCACTACAATGCCCAAAGTGGACTTGATTAGAAAGAGCTTTATTCAGCAGACTCAGCTTAATATGGCGGGGGGGGGGGGGNATAATGCCAAACATGTTTTCATTTACCTCCAAAATGAGCTAGACTACAATGCTGTATGGACACAGCAGAGAATTACCATAGAGGGTAGTCTCATGAGGATTCATGCTTGGACTCCTTTTTTTACCCCTGAAGAAGAGACTCCTACTGTCCCGGTTTGGATTCTTCTACCTGGAGTACCTTGACACTATTATAAAAAACCTTTCCTCATTTCCTTATTGGAAACTGTAGAAAAAGTTCTATATTTGGATACAGCTTCTATCAAAAGATCAACGGCAGGGATTGCTAAAGTTAAAATGCAGATTGATCTAACCAAGCCTAGGCCTAGAGATGTGTGGATTGGTCTAAATGATGATGATGATTCCATAGGTACATGGAAGCCTGTTGAATATGAGAATATTCCCCCCCCCCCTATTTTGAATATTGTAGACAACAAGGTCATGAGCTAGAAGAATGTAAAGCAAGGATGGGAGGCGAGGAGTACAGACAAAGGAAGGAGCAGGAAAATGACAAGAAAAATAGAAATAAAGAAAAGCAAAACAACAAAAAATAGGAAACAATGCAGAACAAAACAAAGGAGGGTAAGGATCAACTGCAACAAAGAAGTTATAAAGAAGGAGGTAAGCAAAAACAACCAACTCAGCAAAATGAGGAAAAATGGCACTCTCAAAGAAAGAAAAACGAAATATTCCAAGAGAAGATGGGACAAAAAGCAGTTTGGAGACCTACAACAACTACCTGTATGGCAAGAAAGGAGAACAAAACAAAGTCAAGTTCAACAAGCAGGTATGAGTACTAATCATCAAAATAATACCTTTTTATAACCTAACTATGCAGGTAGAGGGTCATACTGCTGAGGAGGAAGCAATCCATGTGGGAAACACAATTCAAGAAAGCAAGGACATGGTGACAATGGGAAACAGACAAAAACAACAACAGATGGCTCAACAAAAAGATGGGTGGAACAACAATGCAGGTATCATAGCTGAAAAACCTAACTCTAATAAAATGAATTTAAATTAGATTATGATGGATGTAGCTGAAGTAGCTAAGGAAGGGGGATGTCAGGAGAACACTACTAATCTGCAGGAATGGGTGACCAAAGCGGGGAACATATCTCATGATGGGCATGAGAGGGAGTATACTGACCAAAACCCTGACCTTAGAGACCAGACTAGTAGGAAAAACAACGAAGATGTCAAACAGAAAATGCAAGAAAATGCTCAGCAGACAGGAACTATACATACATATAATAAGGTTGCACAAAGGGGAAAACAAAACATGGAAACTGAAGTCAGGGTGACACAATACAAGGGTAACAATGAAAAGGATATGGACAACAATGTAACCAATGGTAATTTAGAAAGTAACCCAAAGAGCAAAAACAAACCAAGCAAGCATAAAAGAGATGTAGCTAAAAGGAGATTAAACAAGCAACATGATGCAGTTCAAGAAAACCTACTGGTCAGGAGGGAAGAAACAAGAAATACTTTTAATGGAGGTGGATAATCTGCACGGACAGAGTAGCCCCTCAGTACAGGTCAAAAATTTGACACCACCTCCAAGGGCACCTCCGGATAAAGAACAAGGATATTGTGAAGTCAATACTGTCCCCCTTATTGATGAATATGAGGTAGTAAACTAAGAAGATGAACTGGAAAGGGATAATCAGTCTATATTGGACCCTAATGATGACGATGTGACTAGTGAAGCTCTGATAAGAGCTTTCAGTCCTCAAAATGATCAGGCCCTGGATGAGGAGCTTGAACAAGTAACTCAAAATCAAGGTATATCTCCAAGAGGGTTGAAACATGAAATGTTTCACTTCAAAAATTAGGATATCAAAACTGTCACTGTTGGCAGACCAAACACAAGACTTTTCTCATCGAGAGTTTCCCAATGATTAGTACAATCATATGGAATGTGAGGGGGATTAACACTCTGGGAGTTATGGAAAGAATCAAAATGCTCAAGAAAATACACCAGTTATCGATTATTGTTATTCTTGGAGCCCATTGCAGATAATGGTAATGTGATGAACTTCAAGAACCAACTAGCCATGGATAAAGCAGTTACAAAGTGTAATGGCAAAATTTGGCTTTTTTGGAATGGTGATATTGACTGTAATGTTAGATATCAAGATGATCAACAAATTACTTGTGACTTTAATCACAATGAGATACAAAGTTACTTTTGTCTATGCCAAATGTAAAGAACAACTAAGAAGGCATCTATGGGATAAAATGCTCCAACAAGCTGAGAGAGAGGACAAACCATGGTGTTTAGTGGGGGCTTCCAATGTAATAACTTCTACTGAGGAAAAACTACGGGGAATTCCTTACAATATCAGAAAAAGCTTGGACTTCATTGCCATTATTGAAGCTTGTGGCCTGATGGATATTGGATTTAGTGGTCAAAAATACAATTGGTCCAATAATAGAGGTATCAACCACAGAATTTGGAAAAGACTTGACAGAGGCCTTATCAATGATACTTGGTTGGATCAGATTCCCCAAACCATCATTACTCATCTACTCTCTATTGGTTCTAATCACTGCCCTCTATTATTGGATATAATCAACAAAGAGGATGGTCACACTAAATATTTCAGATTCCTTAACTTCTGGGCGGACAGACCCAACTTCTTGGAGACTGTGAAATCTTGTTGGGAGGGGAGGTGACAGGAAATACTATGTGGAGATTCCACCAAATATTGAAAAGACTTTCAAACACTCTGAGTACTTGGTCAAAGAGGGAATTTGGTGACATTTTTCCAAAAGTTAGAGAGTTTTAAGAGAAGGTTAGGGGAGCTGAAGAAAACTTGATTCAGAACAACTGTGATATCAACAGGGAGGCACTACGTGAACTTAATGCTAACTATATTAGATATCTTAAATTGGAGGACTCCATTGTGAAACAGAAATCTCAGTTGCAATGGTTCAAGGAGGGTGATACCAACTCTAAATTCTCCAGTTGTTCATTCACAAAATTCAGGAAAATGGGGAATGGGTTCAAGCTGATGAAAACATTTGTAAGGCTGACTGTGAATACTTTCAACAAATCTTTACAGGGTAGAACAAAACTATCAATGAGGAGAATCATGAATGCATCCCTAGAATAGTAAATCAGGATCAGAATGACAGACTTATCTCCAATCCTGATATGGAGAAATTAAAAGAGGTAATGTTTTCCATGAACCCATGTTAGCAACAAGATCGGATGGTATGAATGGGTATTTTTTTTTCAAAAATGTTTGCAAATCATCAATCAGGACCCGATGGAAGTGATTAAGGCTTTTTTCAGTGGCCAGGAGATTCCAAAATATTTTTCACATTCCTGTATTGTACATCTACCGAAGGTGAATAACCCCAACAAAATGAAAGAGTTCAGGCCTATTAGCCTGAGCCACTTCATTAGTAAAATCATCTCCAAACTTTTGAGTACAATATTAAGTCCTATTCTACCTAACTTGATCTCTCTCTTTTGTGAAGGGTAGGAGTATATCTGAAAACATCATGTTGGCTCAGGAAATCATCCACCATATTAAAAAGCCTAATATAGGTAGTAATGTCATTATAATGTTGGACATGGGAAAGACCTATGATAGAGTATCTTGGGCTTATATATGTCTGGTCCTAAGAATGATGGTTTTAATGAGATCTTCATAGACATGGTTTGGAGAGTTATGGCTAACAACTGGTACTCTATCATTATCAATGGAAAAATATTTGTTTTTTTTCAATCCACTAGGGGCCTCAAACAAGGTGACCTCCTTTCCCCTGCACAATTTATTTTAGGTGCAGATTATACCATTCTGTTCACTTCAAGAAGAGCTAAAATTCTCCAGCTTATCATGCAAACTCTCAAGGATTATGAGGAAACATCAGGTCAAATGATCAATAGTGACAAAAGTCATTTCTTGGTGCATCAGTTCAAAGGATAGAATTAGAAGGATCACTGGTTTTAAACAAAAACGGGAACCTAATACATATCTTCGATGCCCTCTTTTTGTGGGTAGACCTAGGATCTGTTAATTTTCTGACATTGTAAATAAAGTGATATGCAGGATTACAGCGTGGAAAACTAAGCAACTAAGCTATGGTGGAAGAGTTGTGTTGATTAAGCATGTCCTTCAAGATCTCCCAATTCACTTACTATTAGCTATTACTCCTCCCTCCACAGTACTCAAGCAAATTCAAATACTGATGGCTGACTTCTTCTGGGGATGGAAGAGTGATAAGAAGAAATATCATTAGGCTTCTTAGAAGAACCTCAACTACCCTACTAATGAAGAAGGGGTGGGAATG
Organism: Solanum pennellii; assembly: GCF_001406875.1. Classification (NCBI taxonomy): domain Eukaryota; kingdom Viridiplantae; phylum Streptophyta; class Magnoliopsida; order Solanales; family Solanaceae; genus Solanum; species Solanum pennellii. Next base: position 35,495,566 of record NC_028641.1, read on the forward strand.
AGGAATTTGAAAGATGTGTGTTTATCATTCCATTATAAAAATGGTGGATCTTTAGGACTAAACACATTATGGGGTGATTTCATCAAAGCCAAATACTGTCAAAGGTCTAATCCCATCTGCAAAAAATGGTGTTTTGGTTATTCCTTGAGCTGGAAGCATATGATAATACATAACAGGAATAATATTGAGTAGCACATCCAATGGAAACTTAACTCTGGTAAATGTTCCTTTTGGTGGGACAATTGATTAGGTGAAGGCCAGCTTGCTCAGTTCTCTAATAATAGTCACCGGTTTGATAATAGAAAAGTACCAGATTTCTGGGTGGATGGCCAATGGTATTATCATTTGTTGATTCAACAGGCTCCTCCAAGTCAGCTGGCCAACATACTGGCAACAACAATTACACAACAGCAACTCCCAGACCAGGCATACTGGAAGGCAAAGTCCAATGGCATGTTTAGTTGTTCTTCAGCTTGGAATGAGATCAAGGATAAAAGACCTAAATCTCAATTCAAGGCTCTCATCTGGCATAATCGCATACCATTCAAAGTTTCCTTTCTCCTATCGAGGGCTTTAAATGGCAAGCTACCTACTAATGAAAAACTAATCATTTTTTGAAATTTATCCTACTAACTGTTTTTGTTGTAGCAACAGGTCAGGAAAAGACACCATCAACCATATTTTCAACAATGGTGAACTAGAAGTTGAAGTCTGGAGAAGTTTTGCAATATGGATGGGGTTAAATCTCATCACAGTTCATTGCAACAACTTATAGAACAATGGTGGATAATTAAACACAAAAACAAGGCTCATTAACTCATCCTACAGGACACTCCTATTCTCATCTGCTGGAACCTATGGAAAAATAGATGTGCTAGTAAATATGGTGGCAAAACATCAAATGGTAGAAGAGTAAGGTATGCAATTTATAATGATAATTATAAACTAATAACTTCTCTTTTTCCACAGGTTAACTGGCCTTCTACTTGGAGTGGAATCATCCAGCTAGCAGAGAGGTGTGAACATGTTATTAAAATACAAAAGATAGCATGGACAAGACCACCTGACCAATGGATCAAGATCAACACACATGGAAGTGCATTACATAACCCAGGCAGTATTGGGGTAGAAGATATATTGAGAGATCAAGCAGACAATCTCCTATTAGCTTATACATCCCCCCGGAAATGGTACAAACAATCATGCGGAAATAGGTGCAGCCATATTTGGAATTACTTGGGCACTGAAATTAGGGTACATAAAGATCATTCTTGAAGATGTTCCATGTTAACAGTCAATTGGATCCTACAAAAAGCTACTCCACAGTGGAACATATGCAGTCAGTTGGACATACTGAAATCACTCGTCTCCCGGACTCAGGAATTCAAATGTGCACATATCTTCAGAGAAGCAAATTGGGTGGCTGATGCATTGTCATAGCATAGTCAAAAACTTACTAGTCCTCAAATATACTATAAGAGTCAGGAGCTACTTAAAGAAGCAAAAGCTTACTATCAGCTAGATTTACTAGAAATGCCAAGATTCCGAAGGAAGAAGACCAAGAAGATTAAAGAGCCCCCTTGAACATGCTGCTAGCTTTTCAACTGAGCTATAACTCAAATTATAGATCCTTTAAATAGTTTGGTTAGTCTTGTTTATTTTTGTGTTTGTATAGGGAGAGTCTCCCTTGTTTATGTTTCTTAGATTATATGTATGGAGAGGAGTACTCTCTTCTAGGTGCTTAGAATTTTTGGAATCATCCTTTTGTAAGGAGAGGAGTAGATTTTCTTTTTGAAAGTTGACTCCAAACCATCATAGTTATGGAGGTTAGGTTTATGCCCCCTCCTTGTATTTTGATTTTTGTTGAATGGTAAGGCCTGAGGGTGTTGCTCAACCCCTACTCATCTAAGGGTAATTAAAATTAAAAAAAAAAGCCCAATATACCAAATCCCAAACATTAAATACTAAACGATAGATTTTAAACCTCAAATGCTAAACCCTGAATCGTAAAACCTCAAAAAAACTTAGACTCTAACCCTAACCCTAAACCCTAAACCATTAACACGAAACCCCAAGACCAAAATACCATCTCTTCCTCATTTCCCAAATTTTTCTCTCTTTAATTTCTCACTCTAACACACGCCCTCTAAGAAAATATCTAACAGCTAACTTCAACGGCTAGTTCAGCCGGAAGGAGATGGCGCCTGAGCTGCCGGAAGACTCCTGTCGACCGCCGGACCAGCTCTAACAGGAGCACTCAAAGCAGACGATCAAGATGAACAAAAACCACCCTCTAATTCATCTCACAAATTTGGGAATTTGCAATTGAATGAAGCGATGAATAGTGTGAGTTCCAAGAGTGAAATGATTGGGAGTCGCGAAATTATTTCCTCGAAAGGTTTAACAAGACTACAAGGATACAGGGAACGATTTTACTAATCAAGGGATACAACATACACTAAAATTGAGAAATTCTACTGTGCCAATTGAGAGAATGGAAGGGGCAAATTCTGGGAAGTCGCAGCTAAGTTCTAAGAGTTTCAATCTCAAAATCGAGCATCTTCTTAGGTGTTTTGCAGTGATTTACCTACTGGGGTTTAATCCCCTGTGGAAGATGTGCACCTCAAAATAATTGCACCTTCAAAGGACGTCCAGGTCGCCGGCGACCTAAATTCCGGTAACCAAAATGTCGTTCTTTTCATAAACTACTGGTGGGGGGGATAATGGATTAGAGGCGTATGTTCCCCTCATGAACATATCTAATCACTTAACTCACCACAATCATAATGCAAATTCTGTCCAAATGAATTTGGGAATGCAACATAGCGGGGAGACAGGAAAATACGACAATAGGAAGGCTGGTCTGGGTTCTAACCACCGACAAACTAAGGCAAGTGTTACACCAACAGAAGTAATTGATGTGGAGATCCCTTCATACTTCTCATTTGGAGTAAAGCCAATCGACACTACAGCACGCAAGGATGAACAATCGTAGCCAGGTGTGGAGGTTAACTACATTAAGGGAAATGCTGGTGATAATATGTAGAGAAAACAAGAAGACTTTAACGACCAGAAAGGAAAGAAACAATACTCAGTACAGAGAGTGCTAGCAAATAAAGTTGTGAAACATAGTGATCAAAATCATAGAAAGGGGGATGATAACCTGGAACAAGCTCAACAAAATATTATGGGAGAAAGCAGTGATCAAAACAAGTACCACAGAGATCTTCAAAAATTTTCTCACAATTTTGATAAAAATGCTCCTCCAAGTCGAAACAACCCCCAGTCTGTTCCTAAAAAAAGTGACTGATCCGAACAATTCAAAAGGACCACAAAGCAGTAGCCAGGACAGAGTCCCTGAACCTGCTCTTTATACTGTGGTTCAGACTTTGGCAGCAAGTTTAAGGCACATACATGCAGCCCAAAATCCCATGGTTGTACTAAAACCACCCAGACAGACCACCATGCATGATTACATGAGTAAATTAACTGTTGACTGTAAGTATACTTTGGTAGGGAAATTTAGTGCAACCATGCCTAAGGTTGAGCTTATCCGGAAGAGCTTCGTTTAACAAACTCAACTAAGCGGGGAGGGGGGTCAACATAGCTCATCACAACTCTAGACATGTGTTTATTGATTTACAGAATGAGTTTATATTATAATACTGTATGGACTCAGCAAAGAATGACTATTGAGGGTAAATTGATGAGAATACAAACTTGGACACCTTTCTTTACTCCGGAAGAGGAAACTCTTATAGTCCTTGTTTGGATTCTCTTACCAGGATTACTTTGACACTATTTCAATAAACCTTTTCTTATTCCTCTCTTTGAATCTGTAGGCAAGGTGCTATATTTAGACATTGCCTCTATTAAAAGATCCAGAGCTGGATGGATAAAGTCAAAATGCAAATTGATTTGACTAAACCTAAGACTACGCATGTATGGGTTGATTTGAATAATGAGGATGATACAATAGGTACGTGGCAGCCTATGAAGTATGAAAACGTTCCACCTTTTTGTGAGTATTGCAGACACCAAGGCCATGATATAGATGAGTGCAAATCCAAAATAAGGGATGAAGAATATAGACAAAGAAAGGAAAATGAAAATGAAAAAAAAAGACAAAAACTGGGAACAACAAAATTAGAGAGGGAAAGAGAATCAACAAGCACATATCAAAGAGAATGAAGATAGACAACGACAACACATTAATGAAAGGGAAACAGAAACAAACAGAGCAACAAAGAGAAGAGGAATGGCATACACAAAGAAGGAAAAATACCAAACCTCAAGAAGATAGAGCTCCCAAGACAATTTGGAAACAAACCCAGGCACATAATAGGCTTACCAATGAACAACTTAATAATTCAGCTCAACAAACAGGTATTCCTATTAATTTTCAAAACAATTCTTTCACTGACTTAACCATGCAGGAAAATAAGGAAGCAGACAAAGAAGATACTACAAGCAGGAATAAGACAGCTTCTCAGGAGAACACAAACAACATTAATTATACTAAAGGACATTCTGATAATACTCCCTTCCTCAAGGGTACAGGTATCATAGCTATACAACCTAACTCTCTTATTCAAACAGGTAATGTGTTGACTGTACTCATGAAAGCATTCCCAAGAGCAAAAATAAGCCTAGTAAACAAAAGAGGGTGCAGCTAAAAGGAGACAGAGTAAACAACAAGGAAATGAAATGAGCAAAAATAGGGAAAGAGGGAGGAACTATGTAGCAAAAGTGTTAATGAAAATCAGCGGCTGCATACTCCCACTCTACAAGATCAAGATAGAATCCCCTCAACAACTGAACCTCCTTATAAGAGGGAAGAACCTTGTCAACTCAATACAGTACCTTTGATAGATGAGTATGATGTTGAAAATTCTGAAGAGGAACTGGACAAGGACAACCAATCTCTATATGATTTGCATGATGATGATGATACTAGTGAAGCCTTAATGAAGGCTTTTAGTCCATCTAATGATCAAGCAAAAGAGGATGAGATACAACAGGTACCACAAAGTCAAGGCTTATCTGGACAACCAATCTCTATATGATCCGGATGATGATGATGAGACTATGAAGCCTTAATTAAGGCTTTGGGCCCATCTAATGATCAAGCTATAGAGGATGAGATACAATAGGTAACACAAAATCAAGGCTTATCTCCAAAAAGATTTCAACAGAACAACTCTTTCAAGAATCAAGATGTCAACTCGGTCACTGCAGGCAGACCAAACACTAGGTTATTCTCCTCTAGATCCTCCCAATGATTAGTACAATCATATGAAATGTGAGAGGGATCAACGCTCAAGAGGTGTTGGAAAGACTCAAAATGTTGAGGAAACTTCATCAACTATCCATCATCACTATTTTGGAACCTTTCTCAAATAGTGTACATGTTCAAAATTTTAAAGTTCGATTAAACATGGAGAATGATACTAGCAACTATTATGGCATAATTGGGTTTTCTGGAGCAGTTATATTGACTATAACATTCTTGCTGAAGATGAACAACAAATAACCTGTGAGATGAATCACAATGTGTTACAGATTCCATTTATCACTACTTCTGTTTATGCAAAATGCAAGGAGCACCTGAGGAGGCCTCTTTGGGACAAGATGTTACAACAAGCCACAGTTGATACCAAGCTTGGTGCTCCATAGGAGATTTCAATGTTATAACTACAAAGGAAGAAAAGATGGGAGGGTTGCCTTATGATATGAGGAAATACATTGATTTTATGGCAGTCAGTGAAGCATGTGGCCTTCTGGACATTGGTTTCAGTGGTCACAAATTCACTTGGCCAATAAAAGGGGTATCAATAACAGAATTCAGAAGAGACTTGACAGGGCTCTTGTAAATGATTCTTGGCTGGAAATGATGCCTCAGACCACTATCACCATTTATCAGCTACTGGATCAGATCACTGTCCTCTTCTTATGGAAATGGTTTCAAAAGAGAATGATCACATCAGGTACTTCAGATTCTTTATTTGCTGGGTTGACAATCCTCTCTTCATGGGAACTGTAAAAACTTTGCTAGGATAGGGAAGTGGAGGGTAATAATATGTGGAGATTTCACAAAAAACTTTCTAGTACTCTTAGTGCTTGGTCTAACAAGGAATTTGGTGATATCTTCCAAAAGGTTAAGATGTATGAGGAACATGTTCACAAAGCTGAAGAAAAATACATCCTTGACCCTATGACTCTAACAGAACAACCCTTCATGAACTGAATGCCCAATACATTAAATTCCTCAAGCTGGAAGATACTATTTTGAAACAAAAAACCCAGCTGCAAATGTTCAAGGAATGTGACACAAATTCTAAATACTTCCATTCAAGGAATAATTAAGAAACTTTTTTTCCACAAAATTACAAGTGAAAATGGGGAATGGATACAAGGTGAGGAGAATATTGCTCTGGCAGCTTGTAAAATTTCAAAGATATTTTTACAGGTGATGAAAACTTATCAATGAGAACACTTTGGAATGCACCAAGGATGATTAGTCATAAGCAAAATACTCAGCTTACCAGTATTTCTGACATGGATGAGCTTAAGAGTGTGGTTTTTTCTATGAATCCTAATTTTGCAGCTTGTCAGGGCGGCATGGATGGTTACTTCTTTGAAAAGTGCTGGCACATCATCAAGAATGATTTGATGGGAGTTATTCAGGCCTTCTTCAGTGTCCAAAGGATTCCTAAGTATTTCTCTCATTCTTGTATTGTTTTACTACCTAAAGTGAGTATTCCTAACAAGCTAACTGAATTCAGGACTATAAGTCTAAGTAACTTCGCTAGCAAGATTATATCTAAACTGGTGAGCATCAGACTTAGCCCTATCCTCCCATCTCTAATTTCTCCTAACCAATCCGGGTTTGTTAAAGGTAGAAGCATTTCTGAAAACATCATGTTATCTCAGGAAATAATTCACCAAATCAAGAAACCCAGTATTGGTAGCAATGTCATCATAAAACCTGATATGTCAAAGGCTTATGACAGAGTTTCATGGTCTTATATCTGTCTAGTTTTAAGAAAAACGGGTTTTGCTGAAGTCTTCATTGATATGGTGTGGAGAATTATGGCCAATAACTGATGCTCAATCATTGTCAATGGCAAGAGATATGGCTTCTTCCACTCCACTAGAGGACTTAATCAAGGTGACCCACTTTCTCCAGCCCTATTTATATTAGGTGCAGAAGTCTTATCCAGGTCACTCAACATGCTACATAACCATCCTGATTATCATGGGTTTTTCATGGAAATGAGGGGGCCCAAAGTGAATCATCTGAGTTTTGCAGATGATATAATTTTGTTCACCTTTGGAAGATGAAAAACACTGGAACTCTTAATGCAAACTCTAAAGGAGTATGAAAATAATTCACGGCAGCTAATCAATGGAGACAAGAGTCATTTTATGCTTCACTCAAATTCCTTCAACAACACAAGAGATGGAATTAAAAGACTCACATGTTTCATACAAAAATAGGGGCCACTTACATACCCAGGCTGCCCTTTATTTTTTGGTAGGCTTATGAATATTTATTTCTCTGACCTTATTAACAAAGTTGTATGTAGGATTACAGGTGGCAAACCAAAAAACTCAACTATGGTTGTAGTGAAGTTCTTACAAAACATGTTCTACTAGCTCTTCCTATGCATTTACTGTCTGCAGTAACTCCTCCGTCTTCAGTACTTAAACAAACTCAATGCTCCTTGCTGATTTTTGTAGGGAATGGAAAAGTAATAGGAAGAGGTACAACTGGGCATCATGGAAAAATCTAAGCTTCCCTTATGAGGAGGGGGGGTTGGAATGAGGAACTTGAATGATCTTTGCCTGGACATCCATTACAAGCAGTGGTGGGTTTTTAGAACTAAACAGACCCTCTGGGTGAGAGCAAAATACTGTCCTCATTGAGTTGGAAATATATGCTAATGAATAGACACCAAGTTGAGCAACATATCCAATGAAAACTTCAAGCAGGGAACTGTTCCTTTTGGTGGGACAATTGTCTTGGCATTGGACCATTGGCACAATTCTCTACCAATAGCAACAGATTCAACAACATCACTGTGGCTGATTTTTGGGAAGAAGGGCAGTGGAGCTGGAGCAAGTTGATAGAACAGACCCCTACTACTCACTTCGACAACATCATTGCAACAGAGATTTCTCCTCGTCACAACTTGCTAGATCAAGTTGTGTGGAAAGTCAAGAGTAATGGAACCTTCCCCTGACTTCTGTCTGGGAGGAGATCAGGGAAAAAAGTATCAAAAATCAATTCAATTCTCTTTTATGGCATAAAAACATACCTTTTAAATCCTTCTTTTACTTTGGAGAACCATAAGGGGTAAACTCCCTACTAATGACAAGTTGACTAACTTTGGCATTGAGCCAACCCACTGTTTTTATTGTTGTAACAGGGCAAGCACGGACATCATAGAGCACACCTTCAATTCTGGACAATTTGTAGCCAAGGTGTGGAGAAGCTTTGCAACCACTGAAGTAATCCAGCAAGACCACACTTCATTGCAGAATCTCATCAAACAATGGTGGACAGTCATGTACAAAAATGCAGCTCACAAGCTACTTCTGTATGCCACACCTATCTTCATTTGCTGGAATCTATGGAAAAACAGGTGTTCCTGCAAATATGGAGCAAAACAACCAACATCAGCTTGGTGAAATATTCAGTTTACAAGGAAAACAACCACTTACTGATCATTCCATTCCCTCAAATCAAGTGGCCATCCAAATGGAAAGAATTAATTCAAGTTTGTGAAAGGTGTGTTCATTATACTTAAGTGAACATGGTAACCCGGATAAGACCCCCAAACCAGTGGATCAAGATCAACACACATGGAAGTGCAATCAGCTACCCAGGAAAGATTGGATCTGGAGGTATTGTGAAACACCAATCTGGCAAGTTGCTGATGGCCTTCATAACTCTACTCGGAGAAGTCACCAACAACGAAGAAGAAATTGAAGCAGCAATTTTTGGTTTAACGTGGGCACTGGAACTTGGTTACAGGAACATAGTACTGGAGCTGGACTCTCAATGGGTTGTACACTGGATCATACAGAAAGCAACCCCTCGATGGAGCATCATAACACAGTTGGGAAGATTACAGAAGCTCATCACATAGACCCAAAACATTAAATGCATACATGTGTTTAGAGAAGCTAATTGGGTTGCTGATGCCCTTTCCAAGCACAGTCACAAAACAACTAGTCCTCAAATATACTTCAACAATCAGCAGTTACCTAAAGAAGCAAAGGCTTAATATCACCTTGATATTCTGGAAATTCCTATCTTTAGAAGGAAAAAGATAAAGAAAATTAAAAAACCTCCTTGAGCAATTTGTTACCTTTTCAACTTAGCTATAATTTAAAATTATAGCTTCTTTGAATAGTTTAAAATAGGTTATTGCCTTTTTTTTGAAAATATAAAGGAAAAGTCTCCCTTGTTTATGTTTCCTAGATACTATGTATGGAGAGGAGTCCTCTCTTCTAGGTTGTTAGTATTTTGGATTCACCATTTTTAAGGTGAGGAGTTGAATTCCTGTTCTGGAATGTTGACTCTAAACCACCATAGGTTTGGGAGGTTAGGTTTATGTCCCCCTCCATGTATTTTATTTTATTTTATTAATGTTAAGGCCTGAGGGTGTTGCTCAGCCCCTACCCCCAAGGGTAATTAAAAAAAGCCCAAATACCAAAACCCAAAAATTAAACACTAAACCATAGATTTTAAACAAAAAATCCTAAAACTTAAAAAAACACTAAACCCTAACCCTATCCCTAACACAAACCCTCACACTAACCCTATCTTTAACCCTAAACCCAAAGCCCAAAATATAAAAACCCTAACACTAAACATTAAACTAAAATCCTTAACCCCAAACCCTAAAACCTAAAAAAAATCTAAACCCTAACATTAACATTAACCCTAACCCTAAACAAATCAAACATTAAACTCTAAATAATTGATATTAAACTTCAAATCCTAAACCCTAAACCCAAAAACCAAAAAAAAGAAAAAAAAAACCTTAACCCTAACCTTAACCCTAACCCTATGTATAAACCAAAAACCAAAAACCCTAAGCCCAAAATACAAAAACACAAACATTAAATACTAAACCATAGAATTTAAACCCAAAATGCTAAAGGATGAACCACGAAACTTAAAAAAACCTACACCCTAACACTAATCCTAACCCTAAACCCTAAACCCTAAGTCCGAAAAAAACCCTAAATCCAAAATACGAAAACTCAAACATTAGACAGTAAACCATAGATTTTAAACCTCAAATCTTAAACCACAAACCCTAAATCAAAAAACAAAATAAAATCGAACTCCAACCCTACCCTAACCCTAACCCTAACCTAAACCATTAACCCAAAATCACAAGCCCAAAATACCAAAACCCAAACATTAAACACTAAACCATGAATTTTAAACCAAAAACTTAAGCCCTAACCCTAACCCTAACACGAACTCTAACCCTAACCCTAACACTAAAACCTAATATTTAAACCCAAAGCCAAAAATACCAAAACTCTAACATTAAACACTAAAGCATAGATATTACAACTCAAATCCTTAACCCCAAACCCTAAAACCTAAAAAACAATCTAAACCCTAACCCTAACCCTAACATTAACTACAATACTAAACTTGCTATAAACCCTAAACCGCAAGCCCAAAATACCAAAAGTAAAACATTAAACACTAAATCATTGATATTAAACTTCAAATCAAACACTCTAAAGCAAAAACCTAAAAAAAATGAAAAGCCTAATCCTAACCTTAACCCTAACCATAACCTTAAAACAAAAACCCAAAACACTAAGCCCAAAATACAAAAACCCAAACGTTAAACACTAAACCATAGAATTTAAACCTCAAATCCTAAATCCTAAACCCTAACCCTAACTCTAACCCTATCCGTAACACGAACCCTAACCCTTACTCTATTTTTAACCCTAACCTTAAACCATTAACCAAAAATTCCAAGCCAAAATACAAAACCCCAAATATTAAACACTAATTCATAGATTTTAAACCAAAAATCCTAAATCCCTAAACCTAAAACCTTAAAAAAAACCTAAACCCTAACCCTAACCCTAACCCTATCCCTAACACGAACATTAAAACTTACCCTATCCTTAACTCTAACCCTAAATCCTAAATTCTAAACCCAAAGCCCAAAATACCAAAACCCTTACACTAAGCACTGAACCATAGATATTACAACTCAAATCCTTAGCCCAAACCATAAAACCTAAGAAATAACCTAAATCCTAACCTAACCCTAACATTAACCCTAATCATGACCCTACCATAAACCCTAAACCCCAAGCCCAAAATACAATATCCCAATCATTAAACACTAAACCATTGACATTAAACCTCAAATCATAAACCCTAAACCCAAAAACAAAAAACCCCAAAACCATAAACTTAACCTTAACCCTAACCCTAACCATAAACCATAAACCAAAACCCTAAGCCTCTAAATACAAAATTCCAAACATTAAATACTAAACCATAGGTGTTTAACCTCACTAAATCCTGAACCATAAAACCTAAAAAAACTTACATCCTAACCTTAATCCTAAACCCTAAACCATTAACCCAAAACCCCAAGGCCAAAATACCAAAAGCCAAATTAGTTCTCTCTCTAACTAATCTCACTAGACCACACACTCCCCAACGTTACACTGAACGGACGAGCCTAATGTCTAGTTCTGTAAGGCCAAACCTGCGGTGAATCTCAAATCGCCAGACCTGCCCCAGAAGGGGCGCTCGGAGGAAAGGAACGTAACTTTACTCAAATCACACTCTAATTCATTGAATAACTCTGAGAAATTGAAATCTTAAGGCGCGATGAACAGGGAGGTTTCTTGAAGGGAAGAAGAGGGGAACAACAACAATATTTCCTCAAACTCAATAAGGTGTAATCAAGATTACAATTGTGAAGAGAATGATTCTAGTCAGTTAAAGATACAACATAATCAATTTTAAAGAAATACTAACAAACCAATAGAAAGAATCTAGGTGTGAGTTCTAGGAATATCGCGAATATAGATGACAAAGGTAAAAAACACAATCGATCATCTTCCCAATGAAGTCGCAAGAAAACACTTACTGGGGTTGACTCACAAGGGGAAAATGTTCATCTCACAGCAATATCAAGTGAAATGGAACCAAAATTGTTGGTAGCAAGAACGCAGATGGTCAAAATGGCAGTCAAAAGAGCAATGTTACAAGCGAAGCATATGAGAGGAATAATATTGAGCAAGGAAGGACTTACACAAACACCTCCACTGGTACAACTCATGGAGGTAATCAGAAGGATGATTGTGAACAGGTGAACAAGGAAATGAACAATGATGAAGAAACACTTCGAGATAAATCTGTGGAAGCAAGCTTAGCCTCCAAGCTTCCACACAACAAGGCCTTAGTTCGTGAACAAGATACTATTGAAGTGGAGAGTTCAACAAACTCTTCATTTGCATTTAATCCTAATGTTGCAGATGTTCAAGGACATGGCTATCAACAAACCTTCAAGGAGCAAGCAGGGGAGGCAAATCAAGCAGGTAACCATACTAACTACAACTCTAATCTCAATTATGTTAGTAATATTGTTAGCAATGGACATGAGCATGAAAATTCCATGGGAAAGTCAGCTGGTAGGAATAGTGTCCAGGAACAGGGGGAGGTAAGCACCCAAAATGTGTACCAACAGAAAAATGATTACTATGAGAAGGACAATACCAAAAGAAACTTGGAGGGTAGAACTAGTAGTCAAGGTAAGGGGAAAAAGGTTAAGAGTGATAAGAAATAAAGGGAGCAAAACAAGAACAATGAGGAAAGGAATCAGGAACTGAATCAGTAGGAAAATCAGCAGGACAACAGTAGGCAAAACCTCTACTAGAGAGTTTCCTAAGATGTCTAGTAACTTTGAGAAAAGAGGTCCTAATGTTCAAAATGCTAACCAAAATGTTCCTAACCTCAATACCAATTCTTCCAAAAATAATAAGAGTATCCCAGCTACCAAACAGGATCAAGTTCAGGAACCTGCTCCTTATACTGTGGTCCAAAATTTGGCAGCAAGACTGAGACATATACATGCTGCTCAAGCTCCAACTGTTGTGCTGAGAACTACTACCAGAAAAACAACCAAACAGGGGCAGCCTGCTGTAATCTTTGATATGTATGATTATATGCATACATTGACTGTGGATTGCAAGTATACTTTAGTTGGGAAGTTTACTACTACCATGCCTAAGGTGGAACTTATCAGGAAGAGTTTATACAACAAACTCAATTAAGTGGGGGGGGGGGTCAACATAGCACACTACGATGCAAGGCATGTGTTTATTGATTTAAAAAGTGAGTCAGATTATAACACAGTGTGAACTCAGCAAAGAATGACTATTGAAGGAAAATTGATGAGGATATAAGCTTGGACACTTTATTTTACACCTGAAGAGGAAACCCCTATTGTGCCTATCTGGATTTTGTTACCTATATTACCATGGCATTGCTACAAAAAACCTTTCCTTACTCCCTTGTTGGAATCAGTTGGAAAGGATTTATCTCTAGACACTTCTTCTATTAAAAGGTCAAGGGATGGAATGGGCAAAGTTAAGATGCAAATAGACTTGACTAAGCCTAGACCTAGACACTTGTGGGTAGGACTAGATCCTGAGGATGACACCATTGGAATCTGGCAGCTAGTGGAATATGATAATGTTCCCCCGTACTGTGAGTATTATATACATCAGGGGCATTATATTGAAGAATGTAAATCCAAAATGAGGGATGAGTAGTATAGACAGAGAAAGGAAAAAGAAAGTGAGAAGAAAAACAAAAACAAAGATACCACCAAAGAAAAAGAAAAAGAAGATAGAGAGAGCAAAAGCAAGGAGACAAGAGAACAAAAACAACAGCAAAGTAAAGACAATAACATGCAGACGCAAACAGAACAGCAAAAAGATGAGGAATGGAAAACACAAAGAAGGAAAATTACAAGGCAACAGGAAAGGATAGAGGCAAACCAGACTACAGAAGACAACCAACAGGCAGGTATAACTACTAACTCTTAACAATTATCCTTTACTAATCTGGTATTGCAGGCAGATCACAATATACAGGGAGAGGATAGAGGCAACAAAGATCAAAGGGAGGTTGAAGTAACAAACAAGAACACAAAGGAGAACACTGTAGGTAAGCAAGGCATGCCAAGTCAAAAGGAAGTCAATAACAGAAATGCAGACTCCCCAGGTATCATAGCTGTAAAACCTACCTCTAGTAATGATTATGTAATTGATGGTTTATCTAGATAAGTTGATGTAGGGATAATGCGGGATGTCTGGAGAGCCAAAATAACATGCAGGAATGGGTGACCAAAGGGGGGGAATTTGCCTAATGCTTTGCATGAGGGGGTACACATTGACAACAATAGAGACTTCAGAGACTCAACTAGTCCTAAAAGCAAGCAGCAGCAGGTGAAACAAAAGCAACCTCAATAACAGGCTCCCAAACAGCAGTAAGACAAGGATACTGTAAGCAGGGAGAATAAACATAGGGATAAGGATCACACAGGAAATCAGAATTCAGTCTCAAAGACACAGGAAAAGGACACCAATCCAGATACAGAGAAATAGGAAAATACCCCTAAAAGTAAGAATGAACCAAGTAAAAAGAAAAGGGATGCTGCCAAAAGAGAGTGAATAAAGAGCAGGAGAACGAGGGTAATAAGGAACTTGAAAGAGGGGAGGAAGCAGAACCCCAGTTAAGCAACAGCAAGAATGCCAACTTAACATTGCTCCTGATATTGATGAATATGACGTTTGTAATACAGATGATGAGGTGGATGGAGATAATAAATCAATGGATGATCAAGAAGATGATAATGAGACAAGTGAGGCACTTATTAGAGCCTTTAGTCCTCAGAAGGATCAATCTATTGAAGATGAATCACAACAAGCTACTCAGACTCAAGGACTATCACCAAGGGGGTTACAACATAGTAAATTTCATTTCAAAATCAAGACATCCCCACTGTCACTGCAGGCACTTGGATTGTTATTTTCCTCAAGACATCCCAATGATTAGTACAATTATATGGAATGTGAGAGGAATTAACACTCAAGGGGTTGTTAAAAGACTCAGGAATCTAAGGAAAATGTACCACCTTTCTATCATAGCAGTTATGCAACCTTTTTAAGATAGTATGAATATCCAAAACTCCAAAATTAAATTGGCTATGGAAAATGCTGTTGCCAATTGCAATTGAAAAATTTGGGTTTTTGGAATGAGGACATTGATGGTGTTTATCTGAGATGAGGATTAACAGCAAATTACTTGTGAATTCAAGCAAATGAACTTCAGAATGAGTTCACAATCACCTTCATCTATGCCAAATGTAAGATCACCTCAGAAGACCTCTATGGGACAAATTTGATAACAGGACAATGGTAATGATAAACCATGGTGCACTGTTGGTGATTTTAATGTTATCACAACAAGGGAAGAAAATATGGGAAGGGTGCCAGATAACATAAAAAAGGTTTGAATTCATATCTGTAATTGAAGCTTGTGACATATAGACCAAGGCTTCAATGGACAGAGATTTACTTGGTGTAATCAGAGAGGCATTGCTCAAAGAATCTGGAAAAGGTTAGACAGAGCCTTAGTTTATGACAATTGGCTTGAATCCATGCCTCAAACTACCATTACTCACCTACCATCTACATGTTCAGATCACTGCCTTCTGCTAATGGAATTTACTGCAAAAGATAAGTAATATACCAAGTACTTTATGTTTTTAAATTGCTGGGTAGATAATCCTAACTTTATGAAGACTGTGAAAGTAAGTTGGGAAAAGGAAGTGGAAGGTAATGTAAAGTCGAAATGTCATCACAAACTCAAAAGGCTGGCCAACAACACTTTGAGCAAATGGTCGAAGCAAGAATTTGGAGTTATTTTTTCACAAGTCAAGGAGTATGAAGAAAAGGTAAGAAAGGATGAAGAAAACATTATCATGAATCCTTCAGAAGGAAATAGAACTATCATCCATGAACTCAATGCCAGTTATATTAAGTTCCTAAAGCTTGAGGATTTAATCATGAAGCAAAAAGCTCAGCTTCAATGGTTCAGAGAAGGTGATACAAACTTCAAATATTTTCATTCCTTGATAAGAGGAGGAAGAAGAAGGCTCTTTATTCATAGAATCATTAGTGAAGATAGAGAGTGGCTGTAACGAGATGATACAATTGGGCATGCAACATGTGATCATTTCTAGAAAATCTTCATTGGTGAGGATAAAACCATCAAGGAGAATATGTTAGAATGTGTTCCAAGAATGGTGTGTCAGGATAATAATGAATAGCTTATTAATATACCAACTATGAAGGAATTGAAAGAGGTAGTTTTTCAATGAGTCCCTGAAAGAGTTGGTTTTGGTTCTTGTGGAATCAAACTAAATGGAAGATGAATTAATATGAATATTTGGTAGGAAGATAATTAGTACAAAATACAAGTCAACGATTGTATCTTGGTAGGTGAAAGTTAGGCAAACCATAAAATGGTTTGCTATCTCAACCTTGACAATTTTGACACATAGTGATGTCATGGATGACATCAATAGGATGAATTTATTCCTATAAATAGGTAGCTCTTAATTCATTTTCAAATCATCCTTTCACTTGCCTTCTCACCTTCTAAGGCATTGTGTTCTCTCTCTTGTAGTATTTCACTTATATTCTTTGTATAGTGAAATAAATATTGGTGCAGTTGTTCTTTGGTGGACGTAGGATCATTTTGATCCGAACCACGTTAAATATTGTTGTTCTTCCTTGTTCTTTAGTTTCACGTTTCCGCTAACAATTGGTATCAGAGCAAGGTTCTGTCTGAGTATGCTCTGTGGTTGCAGCACAGTCTGAACTTCCACATCAGAAAAGGATTACTTTGGTTTTCTGTAGTTCCAAATACATTGTAGTAGAAAAGGAAGAACAAAAAAAAAAAAAATGAGTTCCATGAAGTTTGAAATTGATAGATTTAGTGGGCGCAACAACTTCAATATCTGGAAAATCCAGATGATAGCGTTACTGCGGAGGGAAGGTTCAATCCATGCTATTGACGGAAAGTACCCCGATAAGATATCGGATTCCGACAAAGAAAAGATTGAAGGAGATGCATTGAGTGCAATCCAACTGTCCCTTGCACCTAACGTACTTTGTGAAGTGAGTACAAGTACCGAAGAGACGGCCAAAGAGTTATGGGAAAAGCTGGAAGGGCTTTACCAGGACCAGTCAGTGACAACAAGGATGTTGTTACAACGGCGTCTTCATACATTTAAGATGGATTCAGGTACTTTGTTGCAAGACCATCTAGATGCGTTCAATAAACTTGTGATGGACTTACAAACTGCTGGAATTAAAAAGGACGAGGAGACACTTGCATGTTCTTTACTATTTTCATTGACTTCAAAATATCGTGATATTGAGAATTCAATGATGTATAGCAAACAACCTATTAAACTTGAGCAAGTGCGGCAAGCACTAAACTCTTGTGATGTGCGGATGCATTTTGAAGGAGACAAAAGTGACGAAGCTAGTGGACTCTTTGTAAGAGGTCGTACTAGCCAAAAGGGAAGGAGCAAATCGAAGTACAGATCAAAGTCTCGTGTGAACAAAAAGAATGCGGAGTGTTGGGGCTGTCACAAGAAGGGGCACTTTGAACGAGATTGCCCTATGTCGAAGTCCAAAGAAAAGGCGAGTGCATCCATTGTTGAGAAAGTACATGATAATGATGATGATTATGTACTAACAACATCATGCAATAATGGAGTCTATGACAACAAATGGATCTTAGACTCTGGTTGTACTCTGCATATGACATTCCGAAAAGATTGGTTCAGCAGCTATGAAACAAGCAGAGGAACTGTATTAATGGGCAATAATGCAACTTGTAAAATAGTTGGCATTGGTTCAGTTCATGTTCGCTGCCATGATGGAATCATGAGGACTATTACAGAAGTCCGTCATGTTCCTGATCTAAAGAAGAATTTGATCTCCCTGGGTACTTTAGATAAACAAGGCTATAAGTACATGAGTGAAGGAGGAACTATGAAAGTGACTAAAGGGTCTTTAGTCATGTTGAAGGCCAAGCTGGAGGATGGCCTCTACACACTTGCGGGAAGCACCATTATTGGCTCTGTAAATGCATCTACAGTGCAGTTATCTAATGATGACAAGGCAAAATTATGGCACATGAGACTAGGCCATATGAGCGCACGAGGATTGGAGATGTTGAGCAACCGCAACCTTTTGAATGGTGAGAAGATCAGCACACTTGAATTTTGTGAGCACTGCGTCTTAGGGAAGCAGAAAAAGGTCAGCTTCAGCACTGGCAAGCACAAGACGGGAGGGGTGCTAGACTACATCCATTCAGATTTATGGGGTCCCTCTAAGCTTCCATCAAAGGGAGGAAAGAGGTATCTTCTCACATTCATTGATGATTTTTCACGAAAGGTTTGGGTGCGTTTCCTGAAGACAAAAGGTGATGCTTTTGAAGCATTTAAAGAGTGGAAGATTTTGGTTGAAAATCAAATTGAGAGGAAAATCAAGTATCTTCGCACGGACAATGGCTTGGAGTTTTGCAGTGAAGAGTTCAATGATTTCTGCAAGGTTCATGGGATCGCAAGGCATAAGACGGTCAGGCACACACCACAGCAGAATGGAGTTGCCGAGAGAATGAACAGAACTCTTCTTGAGAAGGCTCGTTGTATGCTCTTACAAGCTAAGATGTCCAAAGTATTTTGGGCTGAAGCAGTTCATACTGCTTCTCATATTGTCAATCGGTCTCCAGCATCAGCGATTGACTTTAAGACTCCGAATGAGGTCTGGTCAGGTGAACCCTCTAACTATTCATACTTGCGAATATTTGGGTGTCCAACTTATTATCATGTTAATGAAGGTAAGCTTGAACCAAGGGCTAAAAAGGCCATATTCGTAGGGTATGTTGATGGAGTAAAAGGGTACAAACTATGGTGTTTGTCTTTACTCAAATTTGTAGTTAGTAGAGATGTTACCTTTGATGAATCCTCTATACTTGATCCTCGTAAAGTTTCTATGGAGTTATCTAGAAACGAGAACAACGAGCAGGTGGAGCTACCGGTGGAGCTTACCAAGAAACGGGATCAAGAGACTCAAAGTGATGAGTCAAAAGATGCAGAAGAACTTGCTTCCAATGAACCATACACAATTGCGAAGGGAAGGGACAAAAGGCGGATACGGAAACCGGAACGTCTTATAGAGCAAGAAAATCTGATTGCACAAGCGTTCGTAGCTGCAGAAGAAGAGATTAAGGATCTCGAGCCCTCTTCGTATATTGAAGCAACTTCTTGCAAAGATGCTGCACAATGGCAGTTGGCCATGATGGAAGAGATGGAGTCTCTTCACAGAAATGAGACATGGGTCTTAGTTAAAAGGCCAAAGGGGATGAGGACAGTTGGATGCAAATGGGTCTACAAAAAGAAAGAAGGTATTCCAGAAGTGGAAGCTGCTAGGTTCAAGGCGAGATTGGTTGCAAAGGGTTTCAGTCAGAAGGAGGGAATTGACTACAATGAGATCTTTTCTCCAGTCGTGAAACATAGCTCAATTCGCGTGCTGCTAGCATTGGTTGCACAATTTGATTTAGAGCTTCAACAGCTTGATGTCAAAACTGCTTTTTTACATGGTGATCTAGAAGAGACAATCTATATGGATCAGCCTGAAGGTTTCCTAGCTGAAGGAAAAGAAGACCATGTATGCCAACTGAAGAAGTCTTTGTATGGTTTGAAGCAATCCCCTAGACAGTGGTACAAGAGGTTTGATGCATTCATGACTACACATGGATTTTCGAGGAGTGCATTTGATAGTTGTGTGTATCACAAGAAGATGTCTGGTAACTCTATGATTTATCTTTTGTTGTATGTTGATGATATGCTTATTGCTGCTAACAACATCACAGAGATAAATATTTTGAAGAAACTGTTGAGCAAGGAATTTGACATGAAGGATCTAGGAGTTGCAAAGAAAATCCTTGGAATGGAAATTTCAAGAGAAAATGGTGTTGTACATCTTTCTCAGAAGAGGTACATCCGAAAAGTTCTTGAAAGATTCAATATGGATATGAGCAAGCCTGTAAGTACACCTTTAGCTTCTCATTTCAAGCTTTCAGAGTTACAAATGCCTCAATCTATGGATGAGGTGGAGCATATGTCAAAGGTTCCTTATGCGAGTGCAGTTGGTAGCATTATGTATGCTATGGTATGCACACGTCCAGATATTGCCCAATCTGTAAGTGTAGTAAGCAAGTACATGGCAAATCCAGGAAAAAGGCATTGGGAAGCTGTCAAGTGGATATTGAGATATCTCAAAGGAGCTCCTGATGTTGGCCTAACCTTTCGGAAAAGTGAAGGTATTTCAATTCTCGGTTATGTTGATTCTGACTATGCAGGGGATCTTGATCGAAGGAGGTCCACAACTGGATACATCTTTACTCTCGTTGGCAGTGCCGTTAGTTGGAAATCGACTTTACAGTCGATTGTCGCTTTGTCTACAACAGAGGCAGAATATATGGCAGCAACGGAGGCAGTGAAAGAAGCTATCTGGTTGAAAGGTTTGGTGGCAGAATTGAGTTCAGCTCAGCTTAAATCAATTCTAAAATGTGATAGTCAAAGTGCTATTCATTTGATTAAAAATCAAAGATTTCATGAGCGCACCAAACACATTGATGTCAGATTTCATTTTATTCGAGATGTCGTAGAAAAGGGAGCTATCAAGGTTGAGAAGGTTATCACAGACGATAACGCTGCAGACATGTTGACCAAAATAGTCCCGCTTGCCAAGTTTGCACACTGCAAGGACTTGGCGGGAGTATGATGCAACTCTAAGAGAACAACTGCTAGGTGGAGCTGGTATGTTCAACAAAGGTTTGATTCTTCTTGTTTCTTACAATGGGATTGCCCAGTAAGCTTAGAAGTTTTGGCCGGAGTTGTTTATACGCATGCTTGGAACACAAACCAAGGTGGAGATTGAAAGAGTTGGTTTTGGTTCTTGTGGAATCAAACTAAATGGAAGATGAATTAATATGAATATTTGGTAGGAAGATAATTAGTACAAAATACAAGTCAAAGATTGTATCTTGGTAGGTGAAAGTTAGGCAAACCATAAAATGGTTTGCTATCTTAACCTTGACAATTTTGACACATAGTGATGTCATGGATGACATCAATAGGATGAATTTATTCCTATAAATAGGTAGCTCTTAATTCATTTTCAAATCATCCTTTCACTTGCCTTCTCACCTTCTAAGGCATTGTGTTCTCTCTCTTGTAGTATTTCACTTATATTCTTTGTATAGTGAAATAAATATTGGTGCAGTTGTTCTTTGGTGGACGTAGGATCATTTTGATCCGAACCACGTTAAATATTGTTGTTCTTCCTTGTTCTTTAGTTTCACGTTTCCGCTAACAGTCCCACATCTGTTGCTGCTCCAGATGGTATGAATTGCACCTTTTTCCAAAAGTGTTGGAGCATCATCAAGCATGACCTTCTTGAAGTTATTAGTGCCTTCTTTAGTGGTCAAATGATACATAAATACTTCTCCATTCCTGCTTTGTTTTGTTACCTAAGGTGAATAACCCTAACAAGCTATTAGAATATAGACCTATAAGTCTAAGCAACTTCATCAGTAAGGTTTTTTCCAAATTGGTGAGTAACAGACTAAGTTCTATGCTGCCAAGCTTGATTTCTCTCAACCAATCAGGATTTGCTAAAGGGAGGAATTTTTTAGAATATTATGCAAGAGATTATACATCATATTAGGAAACCTATCATAGGAAGTAATGTCATTATCAAATTGGATATGCCAAAAGCTTATGATAGAGTTTTCTGGGCTTATATTTGTCTAGTATTAGGAAGATGTGATTTGATGAAATGTTGATAGACATGGTGTGGAGGATTATGGCTAATAACTTGTATTCCATTATTATTAATGGTAAAAGATATGGTTTATTTCACTCCACAAGAGGGGTCAAGCAAGGAGACCCTTTATCACCTGCTCTATTTATTTTAGATGCAGATGTATTGTCAATAACTCTCAATCAACTCAACAACAATCCTGAATTTCGTGGTTTCTATATGGAAAAGAAGGGGCCAATAGTGAACACTTAAGTTTAGCTGATTATATCATTTTATTCACTTCAGGAAGGGCCAAAACTTTGAAGCTCATTATGAAAACCTTTAAAGATTATGAAGACATCTCTAGTCAGATGGATAATGGAGACAAATGCCAATTCATGGCCATCCTAATGCATTTGACACCACAAGAGATAGAATCAAAAGAATAACAGGATTCGGACAGAAGCATGGACCTCTAACCTATTTAGGATGCCCAACCTTTGTGGGTAGACCTAGAATTATTTACTTCACTGACTTGGTTAATAAAGTTATTTACAGGATCACAGGTTGGCATACTAAGCAAATAAGTTAGAGGCAGAGCAATCCTTATTAAACATGTTCTACAATCGCTCCCCATTCACATTCTCTCTGCAACAACACCACCCTCTACAATTCATAAACAGATCCAAATGCTCATGGCCAACTTCTTTTGGGGAAGGAGTAATGACAGTAACAAGTATCATTGGGCCTCATCGAAAAATATGAATTTCCCATATGATGAAGGAGGGGTTGATATGAGGAACATTCAAGATGTTTGTATGGATTTCAAATAAAAACAAAGGTGGAGCTTTAGGACCAAACGCTCCTTGTGGGGGGAATTCATGAAAGCAAGATACTGCCAAAGGTCAAATCCAAATTGCAAAAAAAAGGGACAAAGGAGACTCAATTGCTTGGAAACACATGCTACAAATAAGGGGAAGGATGGAGAAACACATACAATGGAAGCTTAACTCTAGATCCTGCTCCTTTTGGTGGGATAATTGGCTAGGTATTGTCCACCTAGCTCAGTTTTCCACCAACAGTAACAAATTCAATAATAGTATACTGGCAGAATTTTGGTGTGATGGCAGGTGGAATTGGAGCAAGCTCATGCAACAAGCCCCTGGCAGCCAAGTAGCAAGCATTCTTGGTGTAGAGTAACTGCCCACTCAAATGCATCTGCCAGATTAGGCAATCTGGACACTCAATAATGATGGAAGATTCACATGTTTATCAGCATGGAATGAAATCAGGGAGAAAAAACCAAAAACTCTTATCAATTCTTTTCTTTGGCATAAGAGCATTCCTTTCAAAACTTCATTCCTTGTTTGGAGAGCTTTGAAAGGAAAACTCCCCATCAAGGAAAAGCTTACTATTTTTGGAAAAGAATTGTCTAACTGTTTTTGTTCTTCTAACAGGCAAGGCAGGGATGCAACAGAGCACATCTTTAACAGGGGACATTTTGCAGCTTATGTCTAGAAAAGCTTGGCAGCAATAGTTGGAATTACTCCAATCCAAAGATCCCTGCAACATCTTTTCATACAATGGTGGAACACAAAGCACAAAAATAGGGCACAGAAATTACTCTTACAAGCCACTCCTATCATAATTTGATGGAACTTGTGGAAGAGCAGATGTGCAGGTAGATATGGAGGAAGAAACCCTAACATGAGTAGAGTCAAGCATGCAATTTACATGGATACTTACCAGATGCTGACTGTAACCTTCCCTCAAATCAGTTGGCCTGCAACATGGAAAGGTCTCTTTCAAAAAGGGGAAGCTTGTATTCATGAAACAAAAGTAAGGATGATAGCATGACAAAGACCTCAAGATCAATGGATTAAAATCAATACGGATGGAAGTGCAATTGATTATCCAGGCAAGATCAGAGCAGGAGGTATCATCAGGGATCAACAAGGCAAGATGATAATGGCATTTGTTGTCCCACTTGGAGTTGGTACAAATAGTCAAGTAGAAATAGGGGCCGCATTTTTTGGCCTGACTTGGGGGCTATAGATGGGCTACAGAAAAATACTACTAGAGATAGGTTCTCAACTTCTAGTAGAATTGTGTCCCCACATAAGACAAACACTCAATGGAACATAGTATCATAGGTGGAAAAGCTTCAACACCTCATCAACCAAGTTCAAGAATTCAAATTTCAACACATCTACGGGGAAGCCAATTTTTTGTTAGATTCTTTATCAAAATTTAGCAACAAAATAGCTACTAAACAAATCTATTTTGACAGTAAGATACTGCCAGCTTAAGCAAAGGCATACTACCAACAAGATGAACAAGGAATGCCAAGTTTCAGAAGGAAAAAAACCAAAAAGATCAAGGACCCTCCTTAGACAGCAATGTTTATCTTTTCAACTTAGCGATACTTAAAAATGTATATCTTCTTTGAATAGATTAGAATAGGTTGTCTTTAATTTTTAAAATATAAAGGGAGAGTCTCCCTTATTTAAGAAATAAAAAAAAGATCAAAATACCAAAATTCAAACATTAAACACTAAACCATAGATTTTAAACAAAAAATCCAAAACCCCAAAACCTAAAACCTAAAAAAAAAACCTAAACCCTAACCTTAACCTTATCCCTAACACAAACCCTAAACATAACCCTATCTTTAACCCTAACCCTAAACCTAAACCCTAAGCCCAAACCCCAAAATATAAAAAACGTAATATTAAACACTAAACGATAGATATTAAAACTAAAATCCTTAACCCCAAGCCTAAAACAAAAAAAAAACAAAACCCTAACCCTAACAGTTACCTTACCCTAGCCCTAACATAAACCCTAAACCCCAGACCAAAGTACCAAAATCAAACATTAAACATTAAATCGTTGGTATTAAACTTTGAATCCTAAACCTTAAGCCCATTAACCAAAAAAAAACCAAAACCCTAACACTAACCTTAACCTTGACCCTAACCCTAACCCTATCCATAAACCCAAAACCCTATGCCAAACCCAAACCCTAACCTTAACCCTAACATAACCCTATCTATAAACCCAAAATCATAAGCCCGAAACCCTAACCCTCACCTTAACCCAAAACCCTAACCCTAACCTTAACCCTAACCCTAATCGAAAACCATAAACCCATAACCCTAAGCCCAAAATACAAAAATACAAAACATTAAATACTAAATCATAGATTTTAAACCCAAAATTCTAAACCATGAACCGTAAAACCTAAAAAAAACCTACACACTAACCCTAACCCTAAACCTAAACCCTAAACCCTAAACTTTAAGTTCGAAAAAAAACCCTAAATCCAAAATACGAAAACCCAAACATTAGACACCAAAACATAGATTTTAAACCTCAAATCTTAAACCAAAAACCCTAAAACCCCAAAAAAAAACCGAACCCGAACCTTAACCTTAACCCTAAACCATTAACCCAAAATGTCAAGCCCAAAATATCAAAACCCAAACATTAAACACTAAACCATAAATTTTTAAACCAAAAATCCTAAATTCCAAAATCTAAAACCTTAAAAAAATCTAATCTCTAACTATAAGCCTAACCCTAACACTAACAGGAACCCTAACCCTAACCCTAACCCTATCCTAAACCCTAAACCCTACACCCAAAACCCAAAATACCAAAACCCTAACATTAAACACTAAAGCATAAATATTACAACTCAAATCATTAACCCCAAACCCTAAAACCTTAAAAACAACCTATACCTTAACCCTAACACTGACATTATACACAATCCTAACCATACCAAAACCTAAAACCCAAGCCCACAATACTAAAACTCAAACATTAAACACTAAATCATTGATACTAAACCTAAAATCCAAAACTCTAAATCATAAAAAATAAAAAAAACACAAACCCTAACCCTAACCTTAACCCTAACCCTAACCCTAACTCTAAAGCATAAACCCAAAACCCTAAGCCCAAAATACAAAAACCCAAACATTAAACTCTAAACCATAGATTTTAAGCCTCAAATCCTAAACCATAAACCCTAACCCTATCCCTAACCCTAAACCCAAAGCCCAAAATATAAAAACCTTAATATTAAACACTAAAACATAGATATTACAACTCAAATCTAAACCCAAAGCCCAAAGCCCAAAGCCCAAAACATATATATATATATATATAACCTAAAAAAAAACCTAAACCCTAACCCTAACATTAACCCTGATCTTAACCCTACCATAAACCCTAAACCCAAAGCCCAAAATACAATAATCGAAACATTAAAAAATAAATCATTGATTTTAAACCTCAAATTATAAAGCCTAAACCAAAAACCAAAAAATCAAAAAACCCTAACCCTAACCTTAACCCTAATCCTAATACTAAAACATAAACCCAAAAACCTAAGCCCAAAATACCAGATCCCAAATATTAAATACTAAACCATAGATTTTAACCTCAAATGCTAAACCCTAAACCATAAAACCAAAAAATAAACTTATAGCCTAACCATAACCCTAAACCCTAAACCCTAAACCATGAACACGAAACCCCAAGCCCAAAATACCAAAAAGTAAAATTAGTTCTCTCTCTAATTTCTCTATCTTAAACCTAAACCCTAAACCCTAAACCCAAGCCCAAACTCTCCCTAAAGCAAAAAGACCATTCAGCTCTAACGGCTAGTTAAGCCTGGCTGACCAGGCGCGTGAGCCACCGGCGGTACCGTCCAGACCGTCGGAATAGTCCCAACAGGGGCACTATGTGAAGAAGAACTCAGCAATACAGTAACTCAGTGAATTTGTAGCTCAAAGAAATGACGAACAGTGCGAAGTCACGAGGTTAAATGGAATAGGAACTCAAAAATATTTCCACCGAGACTGTTAGGCTAAATTAAGAAATTCAACAAACTTGGAATGAATCAGCTCAATATGAGCTTCAACATACTAGTCAAACAAGGAATTCTACCCAGCAAATTGATGGAATGGATGAGGCAAATTTGGGGGTTAGTGAAAACAGAGGTCGAGATAGTAAATCGCAAAATCAGATCTTCTCTCTGACAAATATGCATAAAATATCCACTGAGGTTTTCTCCCAAGGAGAAGAAGTTCAACTGACAGCGATATGTAGTGGAATCGATGGGCATAGCACGGAGACTAGAATCTCTTGTGAACTTCACAAAAGGCAAAGAAGAGATGATAATGGAATCTTCAAAGTGCAAAAGGTCATCACGAACACTTATTCTACTCAGGGAGTAGAACAGTTACATCAACAACATAAACCACCTTAAATGGAAGAACGAAATGATAGGGA
Organism: Solanum pennellii; assembly: GCF_001406875.1. Lineage (NCBI taxonomy): Eukaryota > Viridiplantae > Streptophyta > Magnoliopsida > Solanales > Solanaceae > Solanum > Solanum pennellii. The sequence goes on from NC_028641.1 coordinate 35,522,836, forward strand.
AGTCTATAACCATGAAGGATGGAGGGTAAACAACTCCATCTCATGTTTCAATAGGGGGTAACACGGAATGTAAAAATCATCACAAGGGAGGAATAACACAAACAGGGGGCAAATGATGGAAATGGAGAAAGTTGCAAGGAATTAGGGACAGGATAACCAGCAGAGGTGGAAGGAACAAAGCAATGAGACACAACAGGCAGGTAAGCTCCCTAATAATGCTACTACTGTTAATAGATTCAATAATAGTATTAGTGCTGGACATGTGCATAATCATGCCATGGGAACTGCTGCTGTGAGTATTACTGATAGGAGTCATGATGACAATCCTAGCAACAGTGAGCTTCAAAAAGAAAAAAATCCAACTTCTGGAAAGGAGAATGTGGGGGCAGTGCAGCAAGTTGAAAATGGGAAGGGGGTGATCTTAGTACTTGCCATAGAGATTATCCTAAAATCTCTAGTAAATTTGACAAACAAACCCCCCCAGCATAATCCACACCTAAAATCTTAGCATCCCCAAACCTGTTGAGGCTAGCACTTCTAAAGCTCCGACTACTAACAAGAAGACCAGGTTTCTGAACCACCACACTACACTGTGGTTCAAACCTTGGCTGCTAGATTGAGGCAAATCCATGAAGCTCAAAGTCCTAATATAGTGCTAAAAACAAACCTAGCAACCACCAAATAGGGTAAACCAGCTGTAATATTTGATATGCATGACTATATGCATACCCTTACAGTGGACTGCAAATATACATTGGTTGGGAAGTTTAGCACTACAATGCCTAAAGTGGAGTTGATTAGAAAAAGCTTTATCCAGCAGACTCAGCTGAATGGGGGAGTCAATATTGTTCATTATAATGCCAAGCATGTATTCATTGACCTCCAAAATTAACTGGACTAAAACACTGTTTGGAAACAACAGAGAATGACCATAGAGGGCAAACTTATGAGGATTCAGGCATGGACTCCTTTCTTTACCCCTGAAGAAGAGACTCCTGGTGGAAACCGTAGGAAAAATATTATACTTGGATACAACTTCCATGAAGAGATCAAGGACAGGGATGGCTCCAGTCAAGATGCAAATTGACCTAAAAAATCCTAGGCCTGGGCATGTGCGGATTGGTCTTGAGGATGATGATGATACCATTGGTACATAGCAGCCAGTTAAATATGAGAATATCCCACCATATTGTGAATATATTAGACATCAGGGTCATCATGTAGAAGAATGTAAACCAAGGATGAGAAATGAGTAGAGACAAAGGAAGGAACAGGAAAATGACAAGAGAAATAGAAATAAAGAAAAACAAAATAACAATGGACAGGAAGCAATGCTGAACAAAATAAAGGAGGGTATGGATCAATTGCAACAAAAATCTAATGAAGGTGGTAAGCAAAAACAACCAATGCAACAAAGGGAGGAGGAATGGCACACTCAAAGAAGGAAAAACCAAAAAGCCCAAGATGAGGTGGGGCAAAAAGCAGTTTGGAGACCTACATCAACTACACATCAAGCAACAAAGGAAAATCAGCAGAGTCAAGTCCAACAGGTAGGTATGAGTACTAAACAGCAAAACAATAGCTTTAAAAAACTAACTATGTAGGGGGGAGATTTTAATATAGAGCAGGAGGCAACTCAAGGGAGAAGTACAAGGCAAGGAAATCAGGACATGGAGCAAATGGGAAACATGTCAATCCAGCAGTAGATGAAACACCAAAAATAGGGGAGAAAAAACAATGCAGCATAGCTGAAAAACCTTACCTTAATAGATGCAATAAAATGAGATTATAATGGATATAGTTGATGGAGGTATGGAAGGAGGATGTCAGGAGGACACTACTAACCTGTAGGAAGGGGTGACCAAAGGGGGGAACCTATCTCATGATGGGAATGAGAAGGAGTATAATGACCAAAACTCTGACCTTAGAGACCAAAATAGCTGGAAAAAACAACAAAAAGAAGGCAAACAGAAAATGCAAGAAAAGGATCAACAAACTGAAAACATGCTCACAGGTAAGAATGCTACTCACAAGGGAAAAGAAAATATGGAAATTGAAGGCAGGGTGTCATAAAACAGGGGTAACAGTGAAAAGGATATGAGCAACGATTGAACAAATGGAAATTTAGAAAGTACCCCTAAGAGAAAAACAAACCTAGCAAGCAAAAAAGATATGCAGCTAAGAGAATGTTAAGAAAGAAACAAGATGTAGTCCAAGAAAACGAACCGGAAAGGAGAGATGAAACGGGAAACGAATCAGTGGAGGTGGATAATCAAAAGAGACAGACTAGCATACCAACTCAAGAAAATTTTTTGACACCACCTCCAAGGGAACCACCTGATAAAGAACAAGGATATTGCCAAGTTAATATTGTCCCCCTAATTGATAAATATGAGGTAGTTAACTTAGAGGATGAATTGGACAGGGATAATAAGTCAGTAAAGAATCCAGATGATGATGATGAGACTAGTGATCCTTTGATAAGAGCTTTTAGTTCTCAAAAATGATCAGGCCCTGGAAGAGGAGCTTCAACAGGTGACTCAAACTAAAGGTTTACCTCCAAGAGCGTTGAAACATGAAAATTTTCACTTCAAATATCAGGATATCAAAATTGTCTATGCTGGCGGACCAAACACATGACTTTTCTCCTCAAGAGTTTCCCAATGATTATTAGTACAATCATTTGGAATGTGAGGTGGATCAACACTCAGGGGGTTATGCAAAGAATCAAAATGCTCGAGAAAATGCACCAGTTAGCTATTATTGCTATCAAGAGACCTTTGAAGATAGTGGTAATGTGATGAATTTCAAGAACCAATTAGCCATGGACAATGCAGTGGCCAATTGCAATGGTAAAATTTTGCTATTTTTGAATGGTGATATTGACTGTATTGTTAGAGATCAAGATGAGCAGCAAATTACCTATGACTTTAATCACAATGAACTACAAAAGCAATTCACCAAGACTTTTGCCTATGCCAAATGTAAAGAACATCTAAAAAGACCTCTATGGGATAAAATGCTACAACAAGATGAGATAGAGGACAAACCTTGGTGTTCAGTGGGGAACTACAATGTTATCTGAAGAAAATCTTGGGGGAATTCCATACAATATCAGGAAAAGCTTGGACTTCATTGCCATTATTGAAGCTTGTGGGCTGATGGAGGATTTAGTGGTCAAAAATACACTTGGTCCAATAACAGAGGCATCAATCAAAGAATTTGAAAAAGACTTGATAGAGGTCTTATAAAAGATACTTGGTTGAAACTGATTCCCCAAACCACCATTACTCATCTACCATCTACAGGTTCTAATCATTGTCCTCTGTTACTGGAGATAATATACAAAGAGGAGGGTCACACTAGGTATTTCAAATTCCTTAACTGTTGGATGGACAACCCTAATTTCCTAGACACTGTGAAATCTTGTTGGGAGAGGAAGGTGACAAAAAATAATATGTGGAGATTCCACCAAAAATATAAAGGACTCTCTAACACTCTGAGTACTTGGTCAAAAAGGGGTTGGTGATATTTTACTAAAAGTTAGAGAGTTTGAAGAGAAGATTAAAGAAGCTAAAGAAAACTTGATCCTGAACAACTCTAATACCAACAGAAACGATCTATATGAACTGAATGCTAAATATATTGGATATCTCAAGTTAGAGGATTCAATTATGAAACAAAAATATTAGTTTTAATGGTTCAAGGAGGGTGATACTAACTCTGAATTCTTCCACTCTTGGATAAGGGGTAGAAGGAGAAACCTGTTCATTCATAGAATTCAGGAAAATGGGGAATGAATTCAAGGTGATGAAAACATAGGTAAGGCTGCCTGTGAGTATTATCAACAAATATTTACAGGGGTGAACAAATTTATCAATGAAGAGAATCTTGAATGCATCACTAGAATGGTAAATCATGAAAAGAATGAAAGACTTATATAACATCATACTATGGTGGTATTAAAAGAGGTGGTCTTTTCCATGATACCTCAATCTCCAGCAGGACCAGATGGCATGAATGGCTATTTTTTCCAAAAATGTTGGCACATTATCAATCAGGACCTGATGGAAGTGATAATGGGTTTTTTTCAGTGGCTAAGAGATCCCGAAATACTTTTCTCGTTCCTGTATTGTATTTCTACACAAGGTGAGTAAACCTAACAAAATGAAAGAGTTCAGGCCTATTAGCCTGAGCAATTTCATTAGTAAAATCATCTCCAAACTACTGAGTACAAGATTGAGTCCTATTCTGCCTAGCTTGATCTCTCTCATCAGTATGGTTTTGTGAAGGGTAAAAGTATATATAAAAATTTCATGTTGGCTTACAAATCACCCACCAGATTAAAAAGCATAATATATGTAGTAATGTCAATATAAAGCTGGATATGGCAAAGGCCTATGGCAAAGTATCTTGGGCTTATATATGTTTGATCCTAAGAAAGATGGGATTTAACGAGATCTTCATAGACATGGTGTGGAAAGTCATCGCAAATAACTGGTATTCAATCATCATTAATCGAAAAAGATTTGGATTTTTTCAGTCATCTAGGGGTCTCAAACAAGGTGACCCCCTGTCTCCAGCCTATTTATTTTAGGTGCAGAGATGCTCTCTAGATCTTTAAATGGATTACATAATCAACCTGACTACCATGGCTTTTTCATGGAAGGAAGGGGTCCACAGGTGAACCACTTGAGTTTTGCAGATGATACCATCCTGTTTACGTCAGGGAGATCCAAATCTCCACTGCTCATCATGCAAACTCTCAAGGATTATGAGGACACATCAGGCCAAATGATCAATTGTGACAAAAGTCATTTCGTGGTACATCAGAATGTTTTTGACAGTACAAAATACAGAACTAAAAGGATTACTTGTTTGAAAGACAAACAGGGTATTATCACATATCTTAGATGCCCTCTTTTTGGGTAGGCCTAGGGTTTCTTATTTTTCTGACCTTGTAAATAAAATGATTTGCAGGATTACAGGGTGGCAAACTAAGCAACTGGATTATGGTGGCAGAGTTGTGTTGATAAGACATGTCCTTCACGCACTCCCCATTCATTTATTATCTGCTATTACTCCTCCTACCACAGTACTCAAGCAAATATAAATGTTGATGGAAGATTTCTTCTGGGGAAGTGATAAGAAGAAATATCATTGGGCTTCCTGGAAGAATCTCAGCTACCCTACTGATGAAGGAGGGGTGGATATGAGGAACTTGAAAGATGTGTGCTTATCTTTTCAATATAAACAATGATGGATCTTTAGGATTAAGCACACATTGTGGGGAGAATTTCTCAAAGACAAATAGTGTCGTAGGTCGAATCCCATCTGCAAAAATGGGATATTGGTGACTCCTTGAACTGAAAGCATATTATACACAACAGGAATCATATTGAGCAACACATTCAATGGAAGCTTAACTCAGGGAACTGCACTTTTTGGTGGAACAATTGGCTAGGTGAGGCCAGCTTGCTCTATTTTCTAACCAAAGCCACAGGTTTGATAATAGAAAGGTAGCATATCTTCGGGTGGATGGCCAATGGAATTATCAATTGTCAATTCAAGATCCACCTCCTAATAAACTGATCAATATCCTAGCAACAACAATTCCACAACAACGGCTCCCTGACCAAGCTTAATGGAAAGCCAATTCCAATGGCATGTTTACTTGTTTTTCATCTTGGAATGAAATCAGGGAAAAAAGACCTAAAGCTCATTTCTGTGCACTATCTAGCACAGGCACATACCATTTAAAGCCTCCTTTCTCCTCTAGAGGGCTCTAAATGGAAAGCTGTCTACTAATGAAAAGTTAACCACTTTTGGAATTAATCCTACTAACTGTTTTTTTAGGAACATGTTAGGACCAGACACTATAAATCACATCTTCAACAATGGTGATCTTGCTGTTGAAATCAAGAAAAGCTTTGCAAGTATAGCAGGAGTTAAATTTGATCACAGTTCTTTGAAACAACTTATAGATCAATGGTGGACAATGAAACAATGAAGCTCATAAGCTCATCTTACAGGCTGCCCCTATTCTCATCTGTTGGAACCAGTGGAAAAAACAGATGTGCTAGTAAATATGGGGCCAAAACCTCTAATGGCACTAGAGTTAGGTATGCAATATATAATGATAACTATAAACTAATCACTTCTCTTTTTCCTTAAGTTAATTGGCCTCCTACTTGGGGTATAATTATACAGCTAGCAGAAAGGTGTATACATGTTACGAAAGTACAGAAGATAACTTGGTCAAGAACACCTGACCTATGGATCAAAATAAACACAGATCTACCCCTATTCTCATCTGTTGGAACCTATGGAAAAAACAGATGTGCTAGTAAATATAGGGCCAAAACCTCTAATGGCACCAGAGTTAGGTATGCAATATATAATGATAACTATAAACTAATCACTTCTCTTTTTCCTTAAGTTAATTGGCCTCCTACTTGGGGTGGAATTATACAGCTAGCAGAAAGGTGTATACATGTTACGAAAGTACAGAAGATAACTTGGACAAGAACACCTGACCTAGGATCAAAATCAACACAGATGGGAGTGCATTAGATAACCCTGATTGAGAGATCAAGCAGGCAACCTAATACTAGCTTATACCTCACCCATTGGAAATGGTACAAACAATCAAGAAGAATCAGGTGCAGCCATATTTGAAATGACTTGGGCACTGGAATTAGGATACATGAAGATAATTTTGGAAACGGATTCTATGTTAATTGTCAACTAGATCCTACAAAAAGCTACACCATAGTGGAGTATATGCAGTCAGCTGGACAGACTGAGATCTCTCATCTCCTAGACTCAGGAATTCAAATGTGCACATATCTTCAGGGAAGCAAACTAGGTGGCTGATGCATTAACCAAACATAGCCACAAACTCACTAGTCCTAAGATATACTATAACAGTCAAGATTTACCTAAAGAGGCAAAAGCTTATTATCAGCTTGACTCAATGGAAATGCCAAGCTTTAGAAGGAAGAAGACAAAAAAGATTAAAGAACCCCCTTGAATATACTACTAGCTTTTCAACTAAGCTATAACTCAATTTATAGATCCTTTGAATAGTTTAGTTTGAATTTTTTACTTTTGAGTTTGTAAATGGAGAGTCTCCCATGTTTATGCTTCCTAGATTCTATGTATAAAGAGGGGTCCTCTCTTCTAGGTGCTTAGAATTTTGGAATCATCATTTTGTAAAGAAAGAAGTAGATTTTCCTTTGGAAATTGACTCCAATCCATAATAGGAATGGAGGGTAGGTTTAAGCCCCCCTCATTATGAATGATTTTTGTAGAATGGTAAGGCTTGGGGGTGATGCTAAGCCCCTACCCATAAAAGGGTAATTAAAATTAAAAAAAAGCCCAAAATACCAAAACCAAAAAAACAACCTATACCTTAACCCTAACCCAAACATTAACCACAATACTAACCCTACCATAAACCCTAAACCCCAAGCCCAAACAGTACCAAAACTCAAACAGTAAACACTAAATCATCGATATTAAACCTCAAATCCAAAAGTATAACCCAAAAACCTAAAAAAAAAAAAAAACCCTAACCCTAACCCTAAATAATAAACCCAAAACCCTAAGCCCAAAATACAAAAACACAAATTAAAAAAAAATTAACCCTAAACCATAGGTTTTAAACATCATATCCTAAACCCTAAACCCTAAGCCTAAACCTATCCCTAACACGAACCCTAACCCTAACTTTATCTTTAACCTTAACCCTAAATCCTAAACCCTAAACCCAAAATCCAAAATATAAAAACTCTAATATTAAACACTAAATCATAGATATTACAACTCAAATCCTTATCCCCAAGCCCTAAAACCTAAAAAAAAACTAAATCCTAACCCTAACCTTATCTCTAACACTAACCCTATCCTTAACCCTAACTCTAAATCCTAAATTCTAAACCCAAAGCTCAAAATACAAAACCCTAACATTAAACACTAAACCATAAGATATTACAACTCAAATCCTTAGCCCAGACCATAAAACCTAAAAAATTGCCTAAACCCTAACATTAACCATGATCTTAACCGTACCATAAACCCTAAACCCCATGCCCAAAATACAATATCCCAAAATTTAAACACTAAACCATGATATTAAAACTCAAATCATAAACCCTAAAATCTAAAACCAAAAACCCCCAAAACCCTAACCCTAACCTTAACCCTAACCTAAGCCTAAACCATAAACCTGAAACCCTAAGCCCAAAATACAAAATCCCAAACATCAAATACTAAACCATAGAATTTAAACCTCAAACGCTAAAACCTTAGCCATAAAACCTAAAAAAAATTACACTCTAACCCTAAACCTAAACCCTAAACCATTAACCTGAAACCCCAAGCCCAAAATACAAAACCCAAACATTAAACTCTAAACCATAGGTTTTAAACCAAAAATCCTAAACACCAAAACCTAAAACCTAAAAAAACCTAAACCCTAACCCTAACCCTATACCTAACACAAACCCTAACCCTAACCCTATCTTTAACCCTAACACTAAACCCAAAGCCCAAAATATAAAACCCTAACATTAAACACTAAACCATAGATATTAAAAGTAAAAAATTTTTTAACCCCCAGACCTAAAACCTAAAAAATAACCTAAACCCTAACCCTAACCCTAACATTAACCCTAACCCTAACCCTACCATAAACTCTAAATCCCAATCCCAAAATACCAAAATAAAAAATTAAACACTAAATCATTGATATTAGACTTGAAATCTTAAACCCTAAACCCAAAAACCAAAAAAAAAACCTTACCCTAACCTTAACCCTAACCCTAAGTCATAAACCCAAAACCCTAAGCCCAAAATACAAAAACCAAATATTAAATACTAAACCATAGACTTTAAACCCAAAATGCTAAACCATAAACCATAAAACCTAAAAAAACCTACACCCTAACCCTAATCCTAATCCTAAACCTTAAACCCTAAACCCTAAGTCCAAACAAGAATCTAAATCCAAATAATGAAACCCAAACATTAGACACTAAACCATAGATTTTAAACGTCAAATCTTAAACCACAAACCCTAAAACCAAAAAAAAATAAACCCGAACTCGAACCCTAACACTAAATTATTAACCCAAAATTCCCAAGCCCAAAATACCATAATCCAAACATTAACACTAAACCATAAATTTTAAACCAAAAATCCTAAACCCCAAAACCTCAATCCTAAAAAAAAACCTAAACCCTAACCCTAACCCTAACTCTAACCCTACCATAAACCCTAAACCACAAGCCCAAAATACAAAAACTCAAACTTAACCACTAAATCATTGATATTAAACCTAAAATCCAAAACTCTAAACCCAAAAACCTAAAAGAAAACCAAAACCATAACCCTAACCTTAAGCCTAACCCTAACCCTAAAGCATAAACCCAAACCCCAAGCCCAAAATATGTAAACCCTAAACCCTAACCCTAACCCTATACCTAACAAGAACCCTATCCCTAACTCTATCTTTAACCCTAACCTTAGACCTTAAACCCTAAACCGAAAGCCCAAAATATAAAAACCCTAATATAAGACATTAAACCGTAGATATTACAACTCAAATTCTTAAACCCTAACACTAACATTAACCCTAACACTAACCCTACCATAAGCCCTAAACCCCAAGCCCAAAATACCAAAACTCAATCATTAAACACTAAATCATTGATATTAAACCTCAAATCCTAAACCCTAAACCTAAAAAACAAAAAAAATCAAAAACCCTAACCCTAACCTTAACCCTAACTTTAACCTAAAATCATAAACCCAAAACCCTAACACCAAAATAAAAAAACCCAAACATTAAATACTAAACCATAGATTTTAAACCTAAATGCTATACCATGAACCATAAAACCTAAAAGAACCTATACCTTAACCCTAATCCTAACCCTAAGCCTATGTCTGAAAAAAAACCTAAATCCAAAATACGAAAACCCAATCATTAGACACTAAACCATAGATTTTAAACCTCAAATCCTAAACAACAAACCCTAAAACCAAAAAAAAAGAAACTAAACCCTAGCTCAAACCGTAACCATAACCCTAACCATAAACCATTAACCCCACATTCCAAGCCCAAAATACCACAATACCAAATTAGTTCTCTCACTAACTTATCTCTCTAAAACAAACACTCTCTAGAAGGGGAAAATCTCCTACCGCTGGACTAGCCTAGAAGGGGCGCTTGGAGGAAAGGAACCCATATCTAGTTAATCCCCCATCTAATTCATCAAATAACTCCGGGAAATTTAAAGCTCATGGCGAGATGAGCAGTTAAGGTTCTCGGAGGGAGGAAGATGGGATTAACAGCAATATTCTTTCAGATTCAATCAGGTGTCATCAGGAATCTAGTCGATTAAAGCTACATCATAATCAATTGTTGAGAAATAATGAAGAATCAACCGAAAAAACAAAAGTGAGAAGTCTGGGAACATCGCGGCTGAAGCTCACGAAGGTAAAATGCTAAATCGATCAACTTCCCAGCGAAATGAAGAAGACACAATTACTGGGGTTGATTCAGAAGGGGAAGATGTGCACCTTACAACAATATCTAGTTAAATAGACCCAAAAATCGGTGGTAACAAGAACATTAGTGTTCAAAAGGCCAGTCGAATGAACAGTGTTACCGGCCGAGCTGATACAACTACTGGTACATTCCATGAAGATAATCAGAAAGAGAATCGTGAACATGATAATATCGAAGTGGACAGTTCAGCAAGCTCCTCATTCACATTCAATCCTATAGCTGCAGATGTGCAACGACAAGACCATCAAAGAACTCTCAAGGAGCAAGCAAGGGAGGCAAATCAACCAGGTAACTGTACTAACTATAACTCTAATCGCAATTATATTAGTAAAGAAGTTAACAATGGCCATGAGCATGAAAATTCCATGGGAAAGTCAGCTGGTAGGAGTAGAATACAGGAACAAGGGGAGGGCAACATCCAAAAGGAATACCAACAGGATAGGGACTACTATGAGAAAGCCAATACCAATGCAGTCTTGGAAGGTAATATTAGTTGTCAAGGTATGGGGAAAATGCCTAAGAGTGATAAGAAACAATGGGAGCAAAACAGTAACATTGAGGAAAGGAATCAAGATCTAAACCAGCAGGATGATCAACAGGATAACAGTAGGAAAAATCAATATTATAGAGAGTTTCCTAAGATTTCTAGGAATTTTGTAAGAAGAGGTCATAATGTTCAAAATGCCAACCAAAATGTTCTTAACCCAAATACTAGCTCTTTCAATAGCAGCAAAAATATCCCTGTTACAAAACAGGATCAGGTTCAGTAACCTGATCCTTATACTATTATCCAAACTCTGGCTGCAAGACTGAGGCACATACATGCTGCTCAAGCTCCTACTGTGGTGTTGAGAACCACTCCTAAACAAACTACCAAGCAGGGGCAGCCTGCTATGATCTTTGATATGTATGATTACATGCATACTTTGACTGTGTACTGTAAGTACACCTTAGTTGGGAAATTTACTACTTCCATGCCTAAAGTGGAGCTGATCAGGAAGAGTTTTATACAACAAACTCAATTAAGTGTCGGGGGGGTCAATACCACATTACCAGGAAGGTTGGTTGTAGCTGTTGGAGGTAAGGAAGGGGGTTATCAAGAGACACTACGAACATGCAGGAAGGGGGTTATCAGGAGAACACTACGAACATGCAGGAAGGGGGTTATCAGACGAACACTACTAACATGCAGGAAGGGGTAACCTAAGGGGGAAACATACCGCATGATAGGCAAGTGGAGGATTATATAGACCAAAACTCTGATTATAGAGATCACAATAGTAGGAAAAAGCAACAGAAAGAGAATGTAAGAAAAAGACAGGAAAAGGAGCAACACAAGGATAACAGACTCACAATCAACAAGGAAGTGGACACAGATATCAGGAAGGCTCAATATAAAAAAACAAGGAAAAGGAAATGGAGAGCAGTAGTAACAAAGATATTGTGGAAAATACCCCTAGAAGTAAAAACAAGCCTAGCAAGAAGAAAAGGGCTGCAGGTAAGAGAAAACTCAATAAGCAACAAGAGGTAAACCAGGAAAACCTTCAGGAAAAGAGTCTGAACTCAGGTAAGAAGGTGGGGGTTGAAGACAACCAGCAAGGTCATATCAATAACCCAGATCAAACTAGAATATTAAGCCCCCCTCCTAGAACACCACCTGATATAGATTATGACAAAATGTCAAGTCAATACTACCCCTCTAATTGATGAAGATGAAGTTATCGATTCAGAATCGTATACATAATATGATGGGTTGGTTTAGATTGATCCTAACCGAATAATGATGAATTACTTCTATTTAACTATCAGTCAAATCCTTCATTTTTGTTTCTATCAGTGAAGAGCCCGCGTGTTTCAACGAGAACACCGAAAAAACCTAATTCAGCTCCACGTAAGATAGCCAAAGTACGGTTGAGCAATCGACATGATATATTTGCTCACAATGAGGTTGAAAGAAATGATAAAGTATGGGCATCAAACTGATGATGTGATGAGACTAGTGATGCTCTGATAAAAGCATTTAGCCCTCAAAATGACAAGGATTTGGAGGAGGAGGTTCAACAAGTGACACAACAACAAGGTTTATCTCCAAGAAGATTGAAACATGAGAAGTTTCATTTCCAAAAACAAGACATTAAAACTGTCATTGTTGGCAGACCAAATACAAGACTTTTCTCCTCTATACTTTCCCAATGATTAGTACAATTGTTTGGAATGTGAGAGGTATCAACACTCAGAGATTCTTGGAAAGAATCAGAATTTTCAAAAAAATGTACTACCTTGCCATTATTGCTATTCTTGAACCTTTTGCAGATAGTAGTAGTGTCATGATCTTTAAAAATCAGCTAGCCATGGATAATGCTATTGCCAATTGTAATGGTAAAATCTGGATGTTTTGAAATGGGGATGTAAACTGTGTGGTGAAGGATCAATATGATCAGCAAATTACTTGTGATTTCAGCCACAATAAGCTTCAAAAGCAGTTCAGCATGACTTTTGTCTATGCCAAATGTAAAGAGTATCTAAGAAGACCTCTTTGGGATAAAATGCTCCTTCAGGCTGAGGTTGAGGACAGACCCTGGTGCTCAGTGGGTAACTATAATGTTATAACTTCCACTGAGGAAAACTTAATGGGAATCACTTACAATATCAGGAAAAGCCTTGATTTCATTGCCATCATAGAAGCATGTGGCCTGATTGACATGGGCTTCAGTGGTCAAAAATAAATACACTTGGTCCAATAATAGGGGCAGTAATTAGAGGATCTGGAAAAGGCCTGACAGAGGGATGATAAATGATAAGTGGCTAGAAACTATGCCTCAAACTACTATCATCCAACTTCCTTCCACTAGTTCTGACCATTGTCCTTTCTTGTTGGAGATAACTAACAATGAAGGGAGCCATACCAAATATTTAAAATTCCTTAACTGTTGGGTGGATAGCCCTAACTTTTAGGAATCGTGAAAGCTTGTTGGGATAGGGAGGTGAATGGAAATAGTATGTGGAAATTTCACCAGAAGATGAAAAGGCTCTCTACTACTCTAAGTAAATGGTCCAAAGAGGAATTTGGGGACATTTTCAAGACAGTTAGAGAGTTTGAAGGAAAAGTTAAGGAGGTTGAGGAGAAGTTGATTCAAAACAATATTGTTACCAACAGAGAGAATCTACACGAAATTAATGCAAAATACATTAGATATCTCAATTTTGAGGGTACTATTATGAAACATAAATCTCAGCTCCATTGGTTCAAAGTAGGGGATACTAACTCCAAATTCTCCCATTCCTGGATAAGGGGAAGAATGAGAAGGCTTTTCATTCACAAGATCCTTAAAAATGAGGAATGGATTCAAGGAGATGAAAACATAGGTAAGGTTGCATGTGAATACTTTCAGGAGAAAGGTATCAATGAGACAAATCTAGAATTCATCCCTAGAATGGTAACTCAAGAACATATTGACAGACTTATTTCTCAACCTACTATGAATGAACTTCAAGAAGTGGTCTTCTCTATGAATCCCAACTCTGCAGAAGGGCCTGATGGTATTAATGGGCATTTTTTCAAAAATGTTGGCACATTATCAATCATGACTTGATGGAAGTGGTATTAGCTTTTTTCAGTAACCATGATATCCCCAAGTATTTTTCCCATTCTTTTATAGTGCTTCTACATAAAGTGAATAATCCCAACAAATTGAAGGAATTCAGGCCTATTAGTCTGAGTAACTACATTAGCAAAATCATTTCCAAACTGTTGCGTACAAGATTGAGCCCTATTCTGCCTAGCTTGATCTCTCTCAACCAGCCTGGTTTTGTAAAGGGTATAAGTATTACTGAAAACATCATGTTGGCTCAGGAAATCACCCATCAGATTAAAAAGTTTAACATAGGTAGCAATGTCATTATCAAACTTGACATGGCCAAGGCCTATGACAGAATCTCATGGGCTTACATTTGCTTGGTCTTAAGGAAGATGGGTTTTGAGGAAAATTTCATTGATATGGTGTGGAGAACCATGGAAAATAATTGGTACTCTATCATAATTAATGGAAGAAGATTTATCTTTTTTTCCAATCTTATAAGGGCCTCAAGCAAGGAGACCCCCTCTCCCCTGCCCTATTTATTTTAGGTGCTGAGATGATTTCAAGATCATTAAATGATCTGCATAATCATTATGGATATCGTGTCTTTGTCATGGAAAGAAGGGACCCCCAAGTGAATCATCTGAGTTTTGCAGATGACACCTTCCTGTTTACTTCAGGAAGGGCTAAGTCACTTAAACTCATCATGCAGACTCTCAGAACCTATGAAGATACTTCTGTCTAATTGATTAACAGTGAGAAAAGTCACTTCATGGTTCATCAAAATGTATTTAACACCAGAAAAGAGAGAATTAAAAGGATCACTGGGTTTAAACAAAAGCAAGGGATTACCAATTACCTGGGATGTCCACTCTTTGTGGGTAGGCCCAAAATTTCCTATTTTTCTGACCTTATTTCTAAAGTTATTTGCAGGATTACATGGTGGAAAACCAAACAATTAAACTATGGTGGTAGAGTTGTGTTGATTAAACATGTTATTCAAACCTTACCCATTCATTTAATCTCAACTGTCACCCCCCTGCTAGTGTAATTAAGCAAATAAAAATGCTGATGGCAAACTTCTTCTGGGGCTGGAAGAGTGACAAAAGGAAGTATCAATGGGATCCTGGAGGAACCTTAGCTATCCTATTGATGAAGGAGGGGTGGGAATGAAAAATCTGAAAGATGTGTGCTTAGCTTTCCAATATAAATAGTAGTGGAACTTTAGAGTTAAGCACACATTGTGGGAGAATTCATCAAGGCCAAACACTTCCAAAGATCAAATCCTAACTGCAAGAAATGGAACTTGGGGATTCACTAAATTGGAAACATATGATTCATAACAGGAGTAAGGTGGAGCAACACATTCATTAGAAGTTGAACTCAGGGAATTGTTGTTTTTGGTGGGACAACTAGTCTGGGGAAGGACATTTTGCTCATTTTTCTAACACCAGCCACAGGTTTGACACCATGAAAGTAGATGATTTTTTGTAGAAGGACAGTGGAACTATCAAATGCTGGTTCAACAGGCACCCCCTAGCCAACTGGCCACTATCCTAGCAGTTTCAATTCCTCAGCATCAATCTGCTGACCAAGCTTATTGGAAAATAAATTCCAATGGCATGTTCACGTGTGCTTCAGCCTGGAATGAAGTCAGGGAGAAAATACCCAAGGATCAATTTAGGGCTCTCATTTGGCACATGCACACACCATTTAAATCCTCCTTCCTTCTTTGGAGAGATTTAAATGGAAAGTTTCCTAATAATGATAGATTAACTAAATTTGATTTAACCTTCTAACTGTTTTTGTTGAAGGAACATGATAGGATTAGATAGCATCAACCATATCTTTAACAATGGAGATCTTGCTAGGGATGTCTGGAGATTGTTTGAAAATGGAGCAGGGGTAGAAATTGATCACAGCTAACTGAGGCAACTTGTAACAAAATGGTGGTCAATGAAGCACAACATGAAGCTCATAAAACTCATCCTCCAGGCCTCCCCAATATTTATCTGCAGGAATTTATGGAAACATAGATGTTCTTGTAAATATGAAGGCAAAACCCCTAATGGCATCAGGGTCAGGTATGCAATTTACAATGATAATTATAAACTTATAAAATCTGTTTTTCCTCATGTTAGCTGGCCACCTACTTGGAGTGGAATAATCCAATTAGCAAAAAGACGTATCCATGTGACAAAGGTACAGAAGATAGCCTGGACAAGACCACCAGATCAACGGATCAAAATTAATACAGATAGAAGTGCAATTGAGAATCCAGACAAGATAGGGGCAGGAGGTGTACTAAGGGATCATGAAGGGAAGCTCATATTAGCATTTACCTCACCTTTGGGAAGTGGTACCAACAATCAAGTAGAAATAGAGCAGCTATCTTTGGTATATCTTGGGCTTTGGAACTAAGATACAGGAAGATCATATTGGAAATGGATTCAATGCTAGCATTCAACTGGATACTCCTTGCAATCAACTAGACAGATTGAAGGGCCTCATAGCTCAAATACATGAATTCAAATGTACTAATGTTTACATAGAAGCTAATTGGGTGGCTGATGCACTGTCCAAACATAGCCACAAAATTGCTTGTCCAGAAATCTACTCTACTAATCAAGAGTTACCTAAGGAGGAAAAGGCCTATTTTCATTTGGACATAATGGAGATGCCAAGCTTCAGAAGGAAGAAAACAAAGAAGATCAAAAGAACCTCCTTAAACATTCTTCTAATTTTTCAACTAAGCTATATCTCACAATATAGCTTCTTTGAATAGTTTAACTTAGATTGTTTAATTTTTTGAGATGTAAAGGGAGAGTCTCTCTAATATATGTTTCCTAGATTCTATGTATTGAGAGGAGTCCTCTCTTCTAGGTATATAGGGGATTTGGATTCATCTTATTGTAAGGTAAGGGTTAGATTTCTTTAGGAAATTAAACCCAAGCCACCATAGGAATAGAGGTAAGGTTTATGTCCCCCTCTTTGTACATTTTTTGGTGAAATTGTAAGGCCTGGGGGTGATGCTTAGCCTCTACCCCTCTAAGGGTATTAAAATAAAAAAAATCCCAAAATACCAAAACACAAACATTAAACACTAAACCATAAATTTTAAATCAAAAATCCTAAACCTCAAAACCTTAAACCTAAAACAAACCCTAAAATCTAACCCTAACCCTATCCCTAAAACGGACCCTAACCTTAACCCTCCTAACCCTTTCCTTAACCCTAACCATAAGCCCTAAACCCTAAACTCAAAGACCAAAATACCAAAACTCCAACATTAAACACTAAATCACATATATTAAAACTCAAATCCTTAACCCCAAACCCTAAAACCTAAAAAACAACCTAAACCCTAACACTAACCCTGACATTAACCACAACCCTAACCCTACCATAAATCCTAAACCCCAAGCCCAAAATACCAAAAGTAAAACATAAAAGACTAAATCATTGATATTAAACCTCAAATCAAAAATCTTATACCCAAAAACCTAAAAAAAAAACCTAACCCTAACCCTAGCCTTAACACTAACCCAAACCCTTAACCATAAATCGGAAACCCTAAGCCCAAAATATAAAAAAGCCAAATTAACTCTCTCTCTAATTTCTCTCTCTAATCAAAACACTCCTTTCAAGCATTCGACCGTTATTACTTAACGGCTAATTTCAGCCAGGCAGACCAGGCACGTGTGCAAAAGGTGGTACCGTCCAGGCCACCAGACCAGTCCAAACTGGGGCAATATGTGGCTACGAACTTAGAAATGTAAGAACCCCCGTTCGTGTCGCAGAACAACTCTGCGAAGTCACAATTCAAAGAGATTTTAACAGTGCGCAGTCGCAAACGGAAGAGGAACTTGAGAATATTTCACCGGAATCTATTAGATTAAATCAAGATATTCAAAACACTTTGAAGGATTCATCTCAGCAGGAGCCACAATGCACTAGTATTTCAAGGAATTTTACCCAACCAATTGATGGAATCGATGCGGTGAATTTGGGGGTAAGAGTAGAGCGAAATCACGATTGTCTACCCCAAAATCGAATCCTTCATAGAACAGATGTACACGAGATCTTGACTGAGAATTTTTCCCAAGGGAAGGATGTCCATCTAACAACGATAACTAGTGGAATCGAGGGTAAGTACCTAGAGAATATAATCGCAGTGGAACTGCAGGAAAAGCACAGGGGAGATGATAATGGAGTTTTCAAAACTCAAGTCTTCGATAGCACCCCAGCAAGTAATAATTGAAAAAACAATGTTTCCTTTCCTTACAGTCAAGTGGCTTTACGCTCCTGCATTAAGATTGAAACCGAAAACTTGTCGTAAAAAAAGGCAATCAATCAGAAAAAAGAAAAAAATAAGAAAATAGTGAATCAAGATCTAGATAGATCCCTATATTTATCTCTATCCATGGAGATACCTATCTATATGGAGAGAGATCTATCTATGAATAGGCCTAGACTATGCTCTATCAAGGATAGATATGTCCCTATGAGAGACTAGTATACCAACAACAAAAATCACCTGATATGGAAAAAATCAATACAAATGAGACGATGAATACAGGAACAAAAAGGAACTCTGCTAGTAAGAAGGATGGAGGGATACCAACGAACGTTATAGATTTAGAAACTCCTTCTCAAGTTTGTAAGGAAACATGAGGGTGAAAAGAACCAAAAGTAGGACAAACAGCAGAGGCGGATGGACCAAAGCCATCTTAACTATACTCCTAGCAACAATCTAGCTAATAATACTAGTACTGGCCATGGCTTGAATCAAGCCATGGGAACTGCTGTTGTAAACTTTAGAGATAGGAATAAAGAGGAGAATGCTCACATCAATGAGTCAAAAAATGGAAATTCTAATCTAGATGATGAGAAGAAGGGTTTAATGCATAAGTGTTATGCCTCGTATTTTTATACGTAGTGCGCGTCATGATCTAGTAGACGTAAGTCCGGGGAATGAGATTTTATTTTAAGTTCCAAGTGATTAAAGAAATATTAGGCAAGGATGTTAATTCCAAATGTGATATTAAGTATGATTTGGCTAATGTAAGTGCCATTAACTTTAAGTGAGGGATTAATTAGTGGCTGATTAGGATTAATTTAATCCAGTGGGCCCCACCACTCAAGGCAAAAATAAAAGGAATCAGATTGGGAGCTGGCCTTAGTGGGACACGTGTAGAGAGGGGCTGCCTCCACTCCATACTATAAATGAGGTGGTTAAATCCACTCCATACTATAAATAAGGTGGTGAAATGCATTGCAGCATATCATCTTCTTCACCACTTGGCTTAGGCAGCCATGGAAATGGAGAAAACCAACCCTGCAGCTCTTGGCCAGCAGCTGCAAATAACTTGGTTAGTAATCTCTTTGCTTGGTGTGTTAATTCTTTAGAATACCTATGTTAATTATCCATTAATATTAAGTAGGGGGCGTGACCAGTAGCTTAGGAAGTTTGTTTTAGTTATTGAATGTGCTAAGTATGAACGGAAACCATAATCGGATTATTAGTGGTGTCGTGTTAGTGTTTGGGCTGTTTGATTAAAGCAACTGCAAGAAATTCTGTTTTGACGTCATGTATATGTTAATGTGATTATGGGTATATACTCCAAAGGATTGATACGATAAGGTAGATGTGTTGCGAATTATAAAACGAGTTATCGCTCAATGTGTCGTTGCTTCGCTGCTATGGTTGCCGGGACGGAACTGTTTTTTTGGGGGGGGGGGCTGTTTAATATGATTCGTTGGGTTGTATGTGTTATTGGTATTGCTGTAGATAATTTGGGTTGTCGTGGGACTGGGAAAAAGTAAGGAAAATAGGGGAAGTGCTGCCGGATTTTCGTTAGATTATTAGCTAGCTTACAAAATAGTAAAGCGCGACGTTTATCTAATTGCGGCACGATTGTTGCTTGTTATAGATTAATAGCTTGAGCAGTAAATGTTGGACGTGCGGCTCGACTATACGGTATGTAATGCTATCCCTTCTTTCTTTGTTTGGCATGACCTTTAAAAAATGAGCGAATAACGGACAGGTTTGATACT
>NC_028641.1:35543481-35548466 GCF_001406875.1 Solanum pennellii
GGCACCTTATATGTTAAAGATATGCATGATTTTCACTTAAAAGGTAGACGTGTAGCGATATCTTTTTTCGACTTATCATGTTGGTATCCTGTCATCTTTACCTTATGCTTTACATACTCAGTACATTGTCCGTACTGACCCCCTTTCCTCGGGGGGCTGCGTTTCATGCCCGCAGGTTTAGACGCACAGTTCGGTGATCCTCCTGCCTAGGATATCTACTCTGCTGATTGGGAGAGCTCCACTGTTCCGGAGCCCAGTCGTTTTGGTACATAACTTTTTGTGTAGTCTTTTGCTTGTCTATGGGTATGGCGGGGCCTTGTCCCGTCGAGTTTCACTACTATTCTCTTAGAGGTGTGTGGACATTATGTGGGTTGTATATATATGTTTTGGATAATGGTCTGGAAATGGTTTGTTTGGGATGTCCGCTTGTACAGGGGCAGCCTTGTCGGCTGCGTACATCATTATGTATTGTGTAGTGGCAGCCTTGTCGGCTTACGCATGCTATTATGCTTTGGATAGTGGCGGCCTTGTCGACTCGCGTATGTTGTTACGGTTGAATGGTTATGACCCTTATGAGACAGGTCCTCTTTATATATATATGACATTGGGGTTGGCTTGATTTGATTAAATTCCATATTATCTTAGTTTCAGTTGGTTATACTTAGCAAGTTTGTATGTGGGTGTCCAAAACGGGCACTAGTCACGGCCCATCGGGTTGGGTCGTGACAAAGAGTGGTATCAGAGCGGTTTTTCCTCGGAAGTGTCTACAGACCGTGTCTAGTAGAGTCTTGTTTATCGGTGTGTTGTGCACCACATCTATAAATAGGAAGCTACAGGACATTTAGGATGTCATCCTTTCTTCTTATTCTAGATCGTGCGATAGAGCTATACTAACAGGATAATCCCCCTCTAACGAATCCCTGTGTTTTCAGCTATGCCTCCAAAGAAAGCGATAGCCGCCCAGAAGGGAAAATCGGTAGCAGAAGGTACTAGTCAGACCCGGAGAGTTACTAGGGCCCGTGCCCAGTCTATGCCTGGTATTGTGCTCCAGTTGGAGAGCTCTGCTACACCGCCACCGCCAGAGGAGCTTAGAGCAGAAGCAACTCCAGTTCGGGGGACACCACCATCCCCCGAGGCCCCAGCACCTGAACCTCCAGCTCCTCAGCCAGGGCCGGAGGATAGGGCCATGAGAGATGCGGTTCAGTTGTTGACGAGATTAGTGGCAGGTCAGGCTCGCAGGCATGGACTAGGAGTTGATCATGCGGACAGATCTGATAGCTTAAGGGCTCATGACTTCTTAAGTTGTAATCCTCCAGAGTTCTTTGGGTCAAGGCCCCAGGATGATCCGCAAGAGTTTATTCATCAGATGCAGC
The DNA here is from genome assembly GCF_001406875.1 of Solanum pennellii. Classification (NCBI taxonomy): domain Eukaryota; kingdom Viridiplantae; phylum Streptophyta; class Magnoliopsida; order Solanales; family Solanaceae; genus Solanum; species Solanum pennellii. The sequence continues at coordinate 35,544,855 of NC_028641.1, forward strand.
GTACATTGAGGATAATCAAGGCTTCGGAGACCGAGTCTGTTGAGTTGGCTACATATCATTTGCGGGATGTAGCTATTAATTGGTATGAGTCTTGGGAGTTATCTAGGGGTGAAGGTGCTCCTCCAGCGGTATGGGATGAATTTGTGGAGGCTTTCCAGGGCCACTTCCTGCCTCCAGAGATGAAGCGAGATAGAGTCGATAGATTCTTGCGTTTGAGGCAAAATGGCAGGAGCGTTTGAGAGTACAGCCTCGAGTTTGATTCATTGGCTAGGTATGCGCCTACTATTGTGGCTGATATGGCAGACAGGGTACATCGTTATGTGATGGGATTGGATCGTTATCTGATTGACGGTTGTATGGCAGTGACTCTTCAGCCAAGTATGGACATTGCTCGGGTGCAGGCATACGCACAGGGGGTAGAGGATCGGCACCGGGGACGTCAGCTAGATAGAGATTATAATAGAGGCCAGCATAAGAGGGCTAGATCAGCAGGTTATCCTGATGAGTTTCGAGGTGGGCAGTCTCAGCAGCATGTTAGATTTTCTTCCCAGCCAGCACAGAGTGCACCCCCACATTCCATGGGTAGGGGTTTCGATCGTACGGGATATTCAGAAGCTGGTCAGAGCTCTAGGGCGTCAGGGTCACAGATGGGCAGGTGTTTGAGCCAGTCGAGGCCACCTTTGCCTCGGTGTTCTCGGTGTGGTAGATCCCATCCTGGGGAATGTCGTTGGGCTACAGGTGCGTGTTTTTCTTGCGGCCGTCAGGGCAATATTATGAGGGAGTGTCACCTTAGAGGTAGTGCAGGTGGTATGGCACAACCTACTGGGTCCGTTGCTGGTTCATTTTCTTCTGTGGCTATGCGCCCTACGGGGCAGGGTATTCAGGCGCCAGCAGGCCGTGGTAGAGGTCGTGGTGGAGCTTCCAGTTCTAGCGGTCCCTCGAACCGTATATATGCTTTGACTAATAGGCAGGATCAGGAGGCGTCACCTAATGTGATCATAGGTATATTATCACTATTCTCCCGAAGTGTGTATGCATTGATAGACCCAGGTTCCACCTTATCATTTATATCTCCCTTTGTTGCTAGTAGGATCGGAATAGAGTCTGAGTTGATAGAACCATTTGAGGTAGCTACACCTGTAGGAGATTTTGTCATAGCTACGCGAGTATATAAGAATTGTTCAGTAGTTATATATAGTCGTGGTACCGTAGCAGATCTAATAGAGTTAAATATGATTGAGTTTGATATTATCATGGGCATGGATTGGTTGGCTGCTTGTTATGCTAATGTTATTTACAGAGGAAAGATAGTTCGATTTCATTTTCCAGGGGAACCGATTATAGAGTGGAAGGGGAGTACAGTATCGCCGAAAGGTAAGTTCATTTCATACCTTAAGGCCGGGAAGATGGTTAGAAAAGGCTATATTTATCATCTGGTTCGGGTGCATGACATAAAGGCAGAGGCACCCGACTCTTCAATCAGTCCTGGTAGTTAATGAATTTCCCGATGTATTCCCAGAGGAACTTCCAGGCCTTCCTCCAGAACGAGAAATAGAGTTTACTATAGATGTACTGCCAGATACCCATCCTATATCTATACCTCCTTATAGAATGGCACCTGCTGAGTTGAAAGAATTGAAAGAGCAATTGAGAGATTTGCTAGAAAAGGGCTTCATCAGGCCTAGTACGTCACCTTGGGGAGCACCGGTACTGTTTGTGAGGAAGAAGGATGGGTCGCTGCGGATGTGTATTGATTATAGGCAGCTGAACAAAGTAACAGTAAAGAACAGGTATCCCCTCCCAAGGATTGACGATCTATTTGACCAGTTGTAGGGTGCAAAGTGTTTTTCAAAGATATACTTGCGGTCAGGTTATCATCAGGTGCGGGTAATGGAGGCAGATATTCCAAAGACGGCATTCCGGACCCGATACGGGCACTATGAGTTTAGAGTGCTGTCTTTTGGGCTGACTAATGCTCCAACGGTGTTTATGGATTTAATAAATCGAGTGTTTAAACCATTCCTTGATATGTTTGTTATTGTATTTATAGATGATATTCTGGTCTATTTACGTTCAGAAGAGGAGCATGCAGACCATTTAAGGACGGTACTTAGGGTGCTTCAGCACCAGAAGTTGTATGCTAAGTTTTCTAAGTGCGAGTTCTGGTTGACTACAGTGGCATTCTTGGGGCATATTATTGGAGCTAATGGTATTCGGGTAGACACGCACAAGATTGAGGCGGTAAAGACTTGTCCCAGACCTACGACACCTACTGAGGTACGCAACTTTCTGGGGTTAGCAGGATATTACAAGAGATTCGTAGAAAAGTTTGCCTCAATTTCAGCGCCTTTGACAAGGCTAACTCAAAAGGCAGCCAAGTTCCAGTGGACTGATGCTTGTGAGCGAAGCTTCTAGCTATTGAAAGAGAAATTGACTACAGCTCAAGTCCTAACTCTTTCGGAGGGACCAGACGGCTATGTTATTTATTGTGATGCTTCGTTTGTTGGGCTAGGATGTGTATTGATGCAGCATGGCAAAGTTATAGCCTATGCCTCCCGACAGCTTAGGAAGCATGAAAAGAACTATCCTACTCACGATCTGGAGTTAGCGGTCGTGGTTCATGCCTTGAAGATATGGAGGCATTATTTATATGGTGTCCATGTGGACATCTATACAGATCATAAGAGTCTCCAATATATCTTTAAACAGAAGGAGCTGAACTTACGACAGAGGCGGTGGTTACAGTTGCTAAAGGATTATGATGTTGATATTTTATATCATCCAGGGAAAGCGAATGTTGTAGCAGATGCTCTTAGCCGTAAGTCCATGGGTAGCTTGACAGATGTACAAACAGAAAAGAGGGATATGGTTCGGGAGATTCAGTGGCTATCCAGCCTTGGAGTCCGTCTGGCTAATTCAGAAGATAGTGGAGTTTCTATTCGAGAGGTTGCTGAGTCCTCAATCATAGATGAGGTAAAGAGACACCAATACGAGGACCCTATTCTGGCACAGTATAGAGATGCAGCTCTTCAAAAGAAAAAGACCCCATTTAAGGTTACACCTGACAGAGTGTTACGATATGAAGGCAGATTGTGTGTACCCGATATTGCGTGGCTACGACGGCAGGTTATGGGAGAGGCACACTCTGCCCGTTATTCTATTCACCCAGGGTCAACGAAAATGTATCATGACCTCAGATGCTTATATTGGTGGGATGGCATGAAAAAGGACATAGCGGAGTTTGTTGCTCGGTGCCCGAATTGTCAACAAGTCAAGATCGAACATCAAAAGCCTGGTGGATTATTACAGGAGATAGAGATCCCGACATGGAAATGGGAGATGATTAATATGGACTTCATTACAGGCTTACCTCGCACTCAACGGAAGTATGACTCTATATGCGTCATTGTAGATAGGCTGACGAAATTGGCCCATTTTCTTCCAGTCAGGACTACTTATTCGGTTGAAGATTATGCAAGGTTATATGTCAGGGAGATAGTGAGACTTCATGGGGTTCCCACGTCCATTATATCAGACAGAGGAGCTCAATTTACAGCCAACTTTTGGAGATCATTTCAGAAGGGATTGGGGACACAGGTGAACCTTAGCACA
>NC_028641.1:35549790-35572040 GCF_001406875.1 Solanum pennellii
AGTAGCTTAGGAAGTTTGTTTTAGTTATTGAATGTGCTAAGTATGAACGGAAACCATAATCGGATTATTAGTGGTGTCATGTTAGTGTTTGGGCTGTTTTGATTAAAGCAACTGCAAGAAATTCTGTTTTGACGTCATGTTTATGTTAATGTGATTATGGGTATATACTCCAAAGGATGGATACGATAAGGTAGATGTGTTGCGAATTATAAAACGAGTTATCGCTCGGTGTGTCGTTGCTTCGCTGCTATGGTTGCCGAGACGGAACTGTTTTTTTTTTGGGGGGGGGGGCTGTTTAATATGATTCGTTGGGTTATATGTGTTATTGGTATTGCTGTGGATAATTTGGGTTGCCGTCGGATTGGTACGAAGTAAGGAAAATTGGGGAAGTGCTGTCGGATTTTCGTTAGATTATTTGCTAGCTTACAAAATAGTAAAGCGCGACGTTTATCTAATTGCGGCACGATTGTTGCTTGTTATAGATTAATAGCTTGAGCAGTAAATGTTGGACGTGCCGCTCGACTATACGGTATGTAACGCTATCCCTTCTTTCTTTGTTTGGCATGACCTTTAAAAAAATGAGCGAATAACGGACAGGTTTTATACGTACCTCTAGAGCGTCTAGGTGACGTATATTCTTGCTTCCACAACTATTCCTCTATATATCGGCTATGTCTAAGGCTATGATGATTTCTCATATCTATGGTAGTGCTTCTTAGAGTCAGTGAGATTTTACGTTTCCATATCGTATTAAAGGTTCATAATCTTGATAAAACGTTAAGCTTTGGTAATACTCCTTGCTAGTTCACGTTGATTGTTCTATTGAGTTATAAGAAATGATTTTAATTGCATATGGTTGCTCACAATATTCTGCTCGTGCATAGAGTCATTTATCATTTCATCGAGTCCTCGGCCGGGTAATGTTTGTGCGGAGTTTCTTGCATATGTCACCGAGTCCCTCACTAGAGGGCCGGGTATGTATATTATATATATGATTGGTGATGAGGATGGTTATGATGATGATGATGATAGAGATGATGTGACGATTATTTCTCCGAGTCCCTCACTAGAGGGCCGGGTACGTATGATGTATATAAATGATGATTATTTTGCCGAGCCCCNCGCCGAGCCCCTTACTAGGGAAGCTGGGCACCTTATATGTTAAAGATATGCATGATTTTCACTTAAAAGGTACACGTGTAGCGATATCTTGTTTTGACTTATCATGTTGGTATCCTGTCATCTTTACCTTATGCTTTGCATACTCAGTCCATTGTCCGTACTGACCCCCTTTCCTCTGGGGCCTGCGTTTCATGCCCACAGGTGTAGACGCACAGTTCGGTGATCCTCCCGCCTAGGATATCTACTCTGCTGATTGGGAGAGCTCCACTGTTCCGGAGCCCAGTCGTTTTGGTACATAACTTTTTGTGTAGTCTTTTGCTTGTCAATGGGTATGGCGGGGCCCTGTCCCGTCGAGTTTCACTACTGTACTCTTAGAGGTCTATGGATATTATGTGGGTTGTATATATATGTTTTGGATAATGGTCTGGACATGGTTTGTTTGGGATGTCCGCTTGTACAGGGGCAGCCTTGTCGGCTGCGTACATCATCATGTATTGTGTAGTGGCAGCCTTGTCGGCTTACGCATGCTATTATGCTTTGGATAGTGGCGGCCTTGTCGGCTCGCGTATGTTGTTACGGTTGAATGGTTATGAATCTTTATGAGACAGGTCCTCTTTATGTATATATGACGTTGGGGTTGGCTTGATTTGATTAAATTCCATATTGTCTTAGTTTCAGTTCGTTATACTTAGCAGGTTTGTATGTGGGTGTCTTAAACGGGCACTAGTCACAGCCCATCGGGTTGGGTCGTGACAATAAGACTAGAAATGGAAAGGGTGGTGATATTAACAATTATCATAGAGAATTTCCTAAAATATCTAGTAACTTAGACAAAAGAATTGCCTTTTGTTGTAACTCAGAACCAAAATACTAGCAACCCCAAGCAGCTTGAGACAAACATTGTTAGAACTCAAAATAACAACAAACAAGAACATGTGTTTGAACGTCCTCCTTACACTTTGGTTCAATCTTTGGCTTCTAGACTAAGGAAAATTCACGAAACCCAGAGTCCCAATATAGTGCTGAAAACTAAGCCTATTCAAACCACCAAACAAGGTCAACCAACTATAATTTTTGACATGCATGACCATATGCATACCCTTACAATTGATTAGAAAAAGCTTTAGACTAAGCACACATTGTGGGGATATTTCATCAAAGCCAAATACTGCCAAAGATCAAATCCCGTCTGCAAAAAATGGGATTTTAGAGATTCATTGAACTGGAAGCACATGATCCATAATGGGGATAATATTGAACAACACATTCAGTGGATGCTTAACTCTTGGAATTGCTCCTTCTGGTGGCACAACTGCACTGGTGAAGGACACCTTGCTCTATTTTCTAACAACAGCCACAGATTTGACAACAGGAAGGTTGCTGATTTTTGGGTAGATGGCCAGTGGAACTACCAATTGTTGATTCAACAGGCAACCCCTAATACACTGGCCAATATCCTTGCTATAGCAGTTCCTCAACAACAGCTACTAGACCAAGCTTACTGGAAAGCCAACTCCAATGACATGTTCACTTGTTTATCAGCTTGTAATAAAATCAGGGAAAAAAGACCTAAAGATCAATTGAAAGCTCTCATATGGCACAAGTTCATAACATTTTAAAGCCTCTTTCCAACTGATTATTTTTGTTGTAGGAACAGGTTAGGATCAGAGACCATCAATCATAATTTGAACAATGCCGACCTTGCTGCTGAAGTCTGGAGATGTTTTGCAAATAGAGCAGGAGTGAAAATTGACCACAGTTCATTAAAACATCTTATTGCTCAATGGTCGTCCATGAAACATAAAAATGAAACTCACAAATACATCTTACAGACTTCTCCTATCCTCATCTACTGGAACTTGTGGAAAAATAGATGTGCTTGTAAATATAGGGCCAAAACCTCTAATGGCACTAGAGTCAGGTATGCAATCTACAATGATAACTATAAACTTATAACTTCTGTTTTTCCTCAGGTTAACTGGCCCCCTACTTGGTGTGGAATCATTCAACTTGCTGAAAAGTGTGTACCAGTTACAAAAGTGTAGAAGATAGCCTGGACAAGAAAACCTGACCTTTAGATCAAAATCAATACTGATGGGAGTGCAATAGATAATCAAGGCAAGATAAGGGGCAGGAGGCATTTTGAGATATCAAAAAGGCAATCTGATTCTAGCTTATACCTCTCCCCTTGGAAATGTCACAAATAATCAAGAAGAAATAGGAGTAGTCATCGTTTGTATGACTTGGACACTGGAGCTAGGATACATGAGAATTATTTTGGAAATGGATTCCATGCTAATTGTCAACTGGATCCTACAAAAAACTACACCTCAAAGGAGTATATGCAATCAACTAGACAGACTGAGAGGCCTCATTTCTCAAACTCAGGACTTCAAATGTATACATATATTCAGAGAAGCAAACTGGGTGGCTGATGCACTGTCCAAGCATAGCCACAAAATCACTTGTCCAGAAAAATATTACACCAGCTAATAACTACCTAAAGAGGCAAAAGCATACTACCAACTGGACTTAATAGAGATGCCAAGTTTCAGAAGGAAAAAGACGAAGAAGATTAAAGAACTTCCTTGAATGGTCTAATATCTTTTCGACTAAGCTATAACATAATATAGCTTCTTTGAATAGTTTAATTAGATTGTTCATATTTGAGCTTGTAAAGGGAGAGTCTCCCTAGTTTATTCTTCCTAGATTCTATGTATATAGATGAGTCCTCTCTTCTAGGTATGTAGAATTTTAGAATCATCATTTTGTATGGTGAAGAGTAAAATTTCCTTTTGAAATGGACTCCAACCATCATAGTCTAGAGGTAAGGTTTAGGCCCCCCTCGTAATAATTTTTGGGAAATGGTAAGGCCTGGGGGTGAAGCTCAGCCCCTACCCCTCTAAGGGTATTAAAAAGAATCCCAAAATACAAAAGCCCAAACATCATATACTAAACCATAGATTTTAAATCTCAAATGTTAAACCCTGAACCATAAAACCTAAAAAAAAACCTAACCTAATCCTAACCCTAACCCTAACCCTAAACCAAAACCCTAAAACTAGTCCAAAAAAAGTCCAAAAAAAACCTAAGTCCAAAATACGAAAACCCAAACACTAAACTGTATATTTTAAACCTTAAATTCTAAACTACAACCCCTAAAAAGAAAAAAAAAATCCTAAATACTAACCGTAACCATAACCGTAACCCTAACCCAAACCCTAACACTCACCTTAACCCTAACCCTAACCCGAAACCCCAAATCCAAAGTACCAAAATCCAAACATTAAAAACTAAACCATAGATTTTAAACAAAAAATCCTAAACCCCAAAATTTAAAAACCTAATAAAATTCATAAACCCTAACCCTAAACCATTAACCCAACAGAGGCGCATGATGGAGACGAACACAGTACAACAAGAATCACCCTCTAATTCATCTTGCAACTCTTAAATTCGCCTTTAAATGAATTCGATGAACAGTGCGAACTCCAAGAGGGAAATGGCAGTGAATCGTGGAATTATTTCCCCTGATCAACCAGACTAAATCAAGAAAATAGGGATATGGGGGATGATTCTCCGCAACAATGGCAACAACATACTGAAAAATCAGGCAATTCGGCCGTGCCAATTGAGAGAAATGAAAAGGCGACTTCTGGGGAAGTCGCGAAAAACCTTCCTGAAACTCGATCTCAAATTCGATTGACTTACCAACTGATTCGAGGTGAAATACCTAATGGGGTTTGTTCCCCTTGGAAAGGCGCACCTCCCACCACAATTTCAGCCCCAATGGATACTCAGGTCACTGGCGACAAGAACTACACATCTGGAGAACTCGCGATAAACGATGAAACTCGATATCAAAATCGAACAACTTCCCAGATGATTCGAGGTGAGATATCTACTGGGGTTTATTCCTCTTCGAAAGGCGCCTCTAATGAATCACTTTCCACCCCAAAAAACAATCAGGCTGCCGGCGACAAGAATTCTGGTGACTCAAATAGTAGTCAAAAATTCAACATGGGGAAGGGAAAGGAAGAGGCACAACCGGGGATGCAAGCAATATTCAGCAAGGCACACCAGCAATGAAGCCAAGAGAAGTGATTGAAGTGGAAAATTCCTTGCAATTGTTGTTTGGAGTAAAGGCAACTGATAACACAATAACAAAGGAAGATCACTCGCAGGAAGGTATGCAGGATGATTTCAATGATCCTGGCAGGGATGTGAGCATACTGAAATGACAATGCCCAAAAGGAGAAGGAACAACAATCAGGTAAGTATCCTAAACCCAACCTTAAACAAATTCAGAATTTTAATTATTCTAGTATTGGCCATGTGCATGAAAATGCCATGGGAAATGTAGCTGATGATTCTGATAATATAATACCGAAAAATATAGCTAATAAATAGAGGATTCAAAATGAGCATAATCAGTGGAAAAAGGAGGGTGATCAGGGGCAAACAAATCAGAGTAATGGGGGGGGGGGGGAAATAAAGGTCAAACCAATCATCATAGAGAATTCTCAAAAATCTCCAGCAATTTTGACAAACAAAATCCTTCTCAGAAAAGCAATTCCCAACCTACCCCCCCCCCATAAAAAAGTGATAGAAAACAATCTTCCTAAAAACCATCAAAACAGCCTTCATGAAAAAATCTCTGAACCTGCTCCCTATACTGTGGTTCAGACCTTGGCTGCAAGGTTGAGACACATTCTTGCTGCCCAAGAGCCCACTATAGTACTCAAAACTCCTCCTAAACGGACTACTAAGCAAGGTCAGCCTGCAGTCATCTTTGACATATATGACTTTGTTCATACCTTAGCTGTGGATTGTAAATATACCTTGGTGGGGAAGTTCAGTGTAACAATGCCTAAAAGGAGCTCATCAGGAAGAGCTTTATTCAACAAACCCAATTAACTGGTGGGGGGGGGGGGTTAGTATAGCTCCGTATAATTCTAGGCTTGTGTTTATTGATATTCAAAATGAGTTAGACTACAACACTGTTTGGACTCAACAAAGGATGACCAATGAGGGTAAGCTGATGAGATTACAAGCTTGGACACCTTTCTTTACATCTGAGGAAGAAACTCCCATAGTTCCAGTTTGGATTCTCTTACCAGGGCTACCATGTCATTGCTTTAAGAAGCCCTTCCTTATCCCTCTTCTAGAAAATATAGGCAAAGTGTTGTACTTAGAAACTGCCTCTATTACTAGAACTAGAGCAGGTATGGCAAAAGTAAAAATGTAGATTGACTTGACTAAACCCAGGCCAAGGCATGTGTGGATTGCCTTAGACAATGAGGATGATACTGTAGGGATTTGGCAGCCTCTGGAGTATAAAAATATCCCACCTTATTGTGACTATTGCAGACATCAAGGACATGAGATAGAGGAATGCAAACCAAAGATGAGAGATGAGGATTACAGACAAAGGATGGAAAAGGAAAAGGAGAAAAAAGACAGAAACAGGGAACAACAAAATCAAAAGGGGAAGGAATATGTTCAAGCACAATCCAAAGAGAATGAGGAAAAAAGAAAACAAAACAACAAGGATAAGGGAAAGCAGAAACAAACAGAACAGCAAAAAGAAGAAGAATGGCACACACAGAGGAGGAAAAATTCCAGAACACAGAAGGAGAAAAACAATAAGACTGCATGGAAATCAGTTCATCAATCTAATCAGCCAGCAAATGAACAAGTGCAGAACACATTTCAGCAAATAGGTAACCTCAATAATTTTCAATATATGCCTGCCAGTAATTTGTCTATGCAGGAATCTCATGCAGGAAATCAAGAGGAGCAGCTAGACAGGAATAAGACATACTCACAAGGAAATACAAACAGAAGCAGCAGGAACACAGGAACAGTGTATCAGAATCCAACTCTCCAAATATCAGGTATCATAGCTATGCAACCCAACTCCTTTGATGTTTTGATTGTGAATGAAGAAGTTCTTGGAGGTATGGAAGGGGGGAGTCAGGAGGAACCTACTAACCTGCAGGAAAGGGGCACCAAAGGGGGTATTTGCCTCATGTTATGCATGAGGGGGTGAACACCGACCTTAGGCCAGACTTTAGAGCCTCAGACAGTACTAGGGATAAACATACTCAAGAGGAATCATAATAGAAGTTACAACAGGTGCAGAGTGCAAAAATCAGAAAATAGAAATCAGAAAATAACAAGGAAAAACAACAAGACAGAAATGAAGATGGGGAAGGAAAGGATAAGGGTACAAAGACAAATGATAAAGGGAAGCAGATTGACAATGATACTCCTGAAAACACTGCCAAGAGGAAAAACAAACCAAGCAAACAAATAAGTGATGCTGCTAAGAGGAGACAAAGTATACAGCAGAACAGTGAGGAGGAGCAATCTCAAGGAAAAGGGGAGGAACCATGTACAAAATTTGTGATGATCAATGACAGCCAGGGTCTAGACATTATACCTTTGCAGACTAGATTCATGACCCCTCCTCCAACAGAACCACCCGATAACAGGCCTCAATTATGTCAAGTTAATACTATACCTTTGATTGATGAGTATGCTGTGAATATTTCTGAAGATGAATTGGATAGAGAAAATCAGTCTCAAGAGGATCCGGATGATGAGGAAGAGACTAGTGAGGCCTTGATTAAAGCCTTCAGTCCCTCGAATTATCAAGTCCTAGAGGATGAGCTTAAACAGGTGTCAAAAAAAGCAAGGCTTATCTCCAAGGGGATTCAAACATGTAAAGTTCCACTTCAAGAATCAAGACATCAACATTGTCACAGTAGGCAGACCAAATACTAGGTTGTTCTCTTCTAGATCCTCCCAATGATTAGTACAATCATTTGGAATGTGAGAGGGATCAACACCCAAGGGGTGTTGGAGAGACTCAAAATGCTCAGAAAACTCCACCAATTATCAATCATTACTATCTTGGAACCTTTCTCAGATAGTGTTCATGTACAGAATTTCAAAGTTCAATTGAATATGGAAAATGCAACTAGTAACTGTAATGGCAAGATTTGGGTTTTTTGGAGCAGTGATGTGGACTGTAACATTCTTGATGAAGATGAACAGCAAATCACTTGCGACATAAAACACAATGAGTTACAGAGACAGTTCATTACTACCTTTGTTTATGCAAAGTGTAAGGATTATTTGAGGAGACCTCTGTGGGACAAGATGCTACTACAGGCTAATGAGGATACCAAACCCTGGTGTATAGAAGGTGACTTCAGTGTTATAACTACAGTAGAGGAAAAACTGGGAGGGGCACCTTACAATATGAGGAAAATAATGGATTTTATAGCAGTTAGTGAAACATGTGGTCTTGTTGACATTGGATTCAGTGGCCACAAATTCACATGGTCCAATAAGAGAGGTATTAACTACAGAATCTGGAAGAGACTTGACAGGGCTACGGTTAATGACTCTTGGCTTGAAAGTATGCCTCAAACCACTATCACTCACCTGTCTTCTACTGGCTTAGATCACTGTCCTCTGCTAATGGAAATGATTTCCAAAGATTCAAATCACACCAAGTACTTCAAGTTCCTTAATTGTTGGGTGGACAGCCCTCACTTTATGGAAACTGTGTAGAATTGTTTGGAATAGAGAGGTGGATGGTACTGGTATGCGGAGATTTCATCCGAAACTGAAGAGGCTGGCCAACACCCTCAGTACTTTTCAAAGGAAGTGTTTGGGGATATTTTTTAGAATGTTAGAATGTATGAGGAACAGGTTCACAATGCAGAGGAGGATTACATTACTCACCCAAATGATGCTAACAGAAGTGCCTTACATGAAATTAATGCTAAATACATCAAATTCCTGAAGTTGGAGGATACTATTTTGAAACAGAAAACCCACTACAGTGGTTCAAAGATGGTGACACAAATTCTAAATACTTCCATTCCATTATAAGAGGAAGAAGAAGGAAATTATTTGTGCACAAGATTATCAATGAAGAGGGGGAATGGATACAAGATGAGGAGGAGATTGCCCAGACTGCTTATGTTCACTTTGAGGAGATCTTTACAGGTGAGGAGAAGCTTATCAATGAAAATACTTTGAAATGCATTCCAAGGATGATCAGCCAAGAACAAAATAACCATCTAACCAGTTTACCCAATATGGAGGAGCTTAAAGGTGTGATTTTCTCTATGAATCCTATCTCTGCAGCTTGTCCAGATGGTATGAATGACTACTTCTTTCATAAATGTTGGCTCATTATCAAGGATGATTTAATGGGGGTTGTTAAGGCTTTCTTTAGTAGATAGATGATTCCTAAATATTTCTCTCATTCTTGTATTGTACTGCTCCGTAAAGTTAGTAATCCAAACAAGTTAACTGAGTTCAGGCCTATAAGTCTGAGTAATTTCACTAGCAAGATTATTTCTAAAATAGTGAGTATCAGACTTAGCCCTATTCTCCCTTCCTTGATTTCTTCCAATCAATCCGGATATGTTAAAGGTAGAAGTATTTCTGAGAACATTATGTTGGCTCAGGAAATCATCCACCATATTAAGAAACCCAATGTTGGGAGTAATGTCATCATAAAACTTGACATGGCAAAGGCATACGACTGGTTTCTTGGTCCGACATATGTTTGGCTCTAAGGAAAATGTAGTTTTAAGAAAGATTCATAGATATGGTATGGAGAATCATGGCCAACAATTGGTATTCTACCATTGTCAATGGTAAGAGGTATGGTTTCTTTCACTCTACAAGAGGTCTCAAACAAGGTGATTCTCTATCTCCTGCCCTATTTATTTTAGGTGCAGAAGTGTTATCCAGGTCTCTTAACAGGTTACATGCTCATCCGGATTATCATGGATTCTTAATGGAGAGGAGGGGTCCTCAAGTAAACCACTTGAGCTTTGGATATAATACTCTTCACTTTTGGAAGGCACAAAACCTTGAAGCTTCTAATGAAAACCTTAAAGGAATATGAAGAGACTTCTTGACAGTTCATCAATGAAGACAAGAGTCACTTTATGCTACACTCTAATGCTTTCAATAGTACAAGAGATAGAATTAAAAGACTCACAGGCTTCAAGCAAAAGCAGGGCCCCCTTACTTACCTAGGCCGTCCTCTATTTGTTGGTAGACCTAGGAATATTTATTTTTCTGATCTTGTTAACAAAGTTGTATGCAGGATTACAAGATGGCAAACCAAACAACTTAGTTATGGAGGGAAAGCAGTCCTCACAAAGCATGTTTTACAGGCAATACCATACATTTACTGTCTGCAGTAACTCCTCCATCCTCTATGCTTAAACATATCCAAATGTTAATGGCAGACTTCTTTTGGGTATGGAGGAATGGGAGGAAGAGATACCATTGGGAATCATGGAAGAATATTAGCTTTCCATATGAGGAAGGGGGAGTAGGCATGAGAAGTTTGAACCAAACAAACCTTGTGGGGTGAATTCTTGAAAAAAAAATACTGCCAAAGATCCAATCCTGTTAGCAAAAAATGGGATACATGAGATTCTCTGACATGGAAGAACATGCTGATGAACAGACAACAGGTGGAACAACACATCCAATGGAAGCTTCAAGCTGAAAATTGCTCTTTTTGGTGGAATAATTGGTTTGGAGATGGTCCACTTGCACAATTTTCTAGCAATAGCAACAGATTCAACAATGCAACAGTGGATGATTTTTGGGAAGGAAGGAAATGGGATTGGAACAAGTTGATTAAACAGGCACCAGCCAGCCACTTCTCCAAAATCATTACAACAGAAATCCCTCCCCAACAGCACCTCACTGATCAGGCAGTTTGGAAATTCAATAACCAAGGCAACTTCACTTGTTCTTTAGCTTGGGAGGAGATCAGGGAAAATAGGGAGAAGCAGCACTTTAACTCTTTGTTATAGAATAAAAATATCCCTTTAAATCTTCTTTTCTACTTTGGAGGACCCTAAGGGGTAAACTCCCCACTAATGACAAACTAACTAATTTTGGCATTGAGCCATCAAAGTGTTTTTGTTGTATTGATAATGCAGGTATGGACAGCATTCAACACAACTTCACCTCAGGCCAGTTTGCTGCCAAAGTGTGGAGAAATTTTGCAGCCACAACAGGGATTGAACAAGGCTGCCACTCACTGCAACAACAGCTTTAACTCTGGTTGACGGCAAAGGCAAGCAATGCAGCCCACAAGATGCTGCTACAGGCCACCCATATCTTCATAAGCTGGAATCTATGGAAGAATAGATGTGCAGTCAAATATGGGGGTAAAACAACAAAAATCAGCAGGGTGAAATATGCAATTTACAAAGAACTACAAGATGTTGAGCATAACATTTCCTCATATCAGTTGGCCAGCAAAGTGGACAGAATTGATCCAGAAATGTGAAACATGTAACCAAGACACCAAGGTAAGTTTGGTAGCTTGGAACAAACCCACAGATCAGTGGATAACTGATGGCAGTTCTCTTGGCAATCCGGAGAGGCTGGGGGCTGGAGGCATTTTGAGGGATAAATCTGGCCAGCTGCTGATGGCCTTTGCAGCAACTCTTGGGGAAGGAACAAATAATAAAGCAGAGATTGAGGCAGCTATTTTTGGTCTGACTTGGACTTTGGAGCTGGAATATAGGAACATTATATTGGAGCTGGATTCACAGCTTGTTGTTAAATGGATAAACCCCCTCAATAGAACTTCATAATTCAATTAGGCAGGCTGCAGAACTTGATCAGCCAAACCTAGTATTTCAAATGCACATGTCTATAGGGAGGCAAATTGGGTTGTTGATGCATTGTCCAAACACATCAATCAAACAACCAATCCTCAGGTATATTTCAGCCATCAACATCTACCAAAAGAAGCACGGGCATATTATCAGCTGGACTTAATGGAAATGCCAAGTTTTAGGAGGAAGAAAATTAAAGAGCCTCCATGACTTTATCTTTTCAACTTAGCTATAATCCAATGAATTATAGCTTCTTTGAATAGGTTAGTATTTTGTTATACTTTTTGCAAATGTAAAGGGAGAGTCTCCCTTGTTTATGTTTCTTAGATACTAAGTAAAGAGAGGAGTCCTCTCTTCTAGGTACTTAGTATTTTTGAATCATCTTTAGTGTAAAGGGAGGAGTTGACTTTCCTTTTGGAAAGTGGACTCCAAACCATCATATTTTTGGAGGTTTGGTTTATGCCCCCCTCCGTGTATTTTTGTTTTAGTTATTAATGTTAAGGTCTGGGGGTGCTGCTCAGCCCCTACCCCTACAAGGGTATTTAAACAAAAAAAGAGTCTAAAATACCAAAACCCAAATATTAAAAACTAAACCATAAATTTTAAACCAAAAATCCTAAACCAAATAACCTAAAACCCTAAAAAAAGTCTAAACCCTAACCCTAACCCTATGCCTAACATGAACCCTAACCCTAACCCTATTCTTAACCCTAGTCCTAAACCATAAACCCTAAACCCAAAGCCCAAAATACCAAAACATTATCATTAAGCACTAAACCATAAATATTACAACTCAAATTCGGAAACAAAACCCGTAAAACCTACAAAATAACCTAAACCCTAACACTAACCCTACCATAAACCCTAAACCCCAAGCCCAAAATACTAAAACCCAACTATTAAACACTAAACCATTTATATTGACCTATAATGCTAAAACATGGACCATAAAACCTAAAAAACCGTACACCCTAATCCTAATCCTAACCCTAAACCCTATGTCCAAAAAAAAATCCTAAGTATAAACTATGAAAACCCAGACATTAAACACTAAACCATAGATCCTAAACCACAAAACCTAAAACCTAAAAAACCTAAACCCTAACCCTAAACATAACCCAAACACCAATCCTAACATTAACGCTAAACCTAACCATAAACCGTTAACCCGAAATTCCAAGCCAAAAATACCAAAACACAAATACTAAAAAGTAAATCATAGATTTTAAACTAAAAATCCTAAATCCCAAAACCTAAAACCTAAAAAAAAACCTAAACCCTAACCCTTACCCTATCCCTAACACAAACCCTAACACTAACCCTATCCTTAACCCGAACCCTAAATCCTAAATTCTAAACTAAAAGCCCAAAATACCAAAACCCTAACATTAAAAACTAAGCCATAGATATTACAACTCAAATCCTTAGTCCAAACCATAAACCTAAAAAATAACCAAAACCCTAACCCTAACATTAACCCTGATCTTAAACCTACCATAAACCCTAAACCCTAAACGCAAAATACAATAACCCAAACATTAAACCCTAAACCATTGATATTAAACCTCAAATCATAAACCTTAAACCCAAAAACAAAACAATCCCAAAACTCTTACCATAACCTTAACCCTAACCCCAACCCTAAACCATAAACCCGAAACCCTAACCCAAAAGTACCAAATCCCAATCATTAAATGCTAAACCACAGATTTTAAACCTCAAATGCTAAACCCTGATAAAAAACCTAAAAAAAAAACTTACACCCTAACCCTAACCCTAAACACTAAACCATTAACCCGAAACCCCAAGCCCAAAATACCACAACACTAAACCATAGATTTTAAACCAAAAATCCTAAAACCCAAAACCCAAAACAAAAAAAAAACTTAACCCTAACCCTAAACCCTAAACCAAAAACCCAAAATATAAAAACCCTAACATTAAACACTAAATCGTAGATATTAAAACTAAAATCCCTAAACCCAAGCCCTTAAACCAAAAAATTAACCTAAACCCTAACCTAACCCTAACATCAACCACAACCCTAACCCTACCCTAAACCCCAGGCCCAAAATACCAACACTCAAACATTAAACCCTAAATCATTGATATTAAACCTCAAATACAAAATCCTAAACCCAAAAACCTAAAAAAAAAAACCAAAACCCTAACCCTAACTTTAGCCTAACCCTAACCCTAAAACATAAACCCAAAACCCTAAGCCCAAAATATAAAAACCCAAACATTAAATACTAAACCATATATTCTAAACCCAAAATTCTAATCCATGAACCATAAAACCTAGAAAAAACCTACACCCTAACCCTAATCCTAACCCTAAACCATAAACCCTAAGTGCAAAAAAAACCCTAATCCATAGTACAAAAACCCAAACATTAGACACTAAACCATAGATTTTAAACCTCAAATCTTAAACCACAAACCCTAAAACCAAAATAAAAAAATTAACTCAAACCCGAACCCTAACCTTAACCGTAACCCTAACCCTAAACCATTAACCCAAAATCCCAAGCCCAAAGTACCAAAACCCAAACATTAAACACTAAACCATAAATTTTAAACCAAAAATCTTAAACCGCAAAACCTAAAACCTAAAAATAAACCTCAGCCCTAACCCTAACACGAACCTTAACCCTAACCCTAACCCTAACCCTAAAACCTAAATCCTGAACCCAAAGCCCAAAATACAAAAACCCTAAAATTAAACAATAAAGCATAGATAATACAACTCAAATCCTTAACCCCAAACCCTAAAACTTAAAAAACAACCAGAACCCTAACCCTAACGTTGACATTAACCATAACCCTAACCCTATCATAAACCCTAGCCAAGCCCAAAATACCAAAACTAAAACATCAAACACTAAATCATTGATGTTAAACATAAAAGCAAATCTCTAAACCCAAAAACCTAAAAAGAATAAAAACCCTAACCTTAACCCTAACCCTAACCTAAAGCATAAACCCCAAACCCAAAGCCCAAAATACAAAACCCAAATATTAAACACTAAACCATAGATTTTAAACCTCAAATCGTTAACCCTTAACCCTAACCCTAACCCTATCACTAACTGATGTACCGTGGTTTCACGGTACTTTCAATTCTTTTTCCTTAAGTTTAGTGTGTGTCTAAGGCCTTTTTGTATTGGTTCTAATGTATTTTCTCTATGTTTGCAGGAAACCTGTCCAAAATAAAAACGCGGAAGAATAATGCTGAAGCTGCAGAAGTGACTACCTACGGAGACATCGATGGACCGTCGACCCCTCGACGGTCCACGGGTGGCCACCGTCGTATGAAGGAGAAGATGTTGAATGAAGATTGGGGAATTCTGAATAAGTGCGGGGCTATGTATCTCGACAGATCGTCATCTCCATGATGGACCGTCCTGCATATCCGTCATGGTCAGTAAAAAGTAGCCCAGTACCAATCTTGAAAAGAAGCCAAGTGTGGAACGACGGAGGACCTCGACGGTCCGTCGTGGCCTCGACGGTCCGTCATCTAGGTCATCAACTCAGACGCAGTTTTTGAGTAGATTTTCCTTAAATAGATTTCCCTCTACTCAATTATTATAAATACTTGTAAAAACCTCGTTTTTGAGGTTAGACTCTTGGGTATTTTTTAGATTTTATTATTCTAGTTGTGAACTTTTGATTTTGGGAGATTATTCTATTTTCCAGAAATCGTTTATTGCAAGCTTATTGATTATTTCAAGCAATTTTCTAGGTTTTCTTCAATCTCATCAAAGTAAGTGTATGAATTCTTATCAAACTAATATGAATTCTGGGATTATTAACATGTGTAACTAAATCCTTAGCAAGGATTGTGGGAACCATGGGTACTTATTAAGGTAAAAACTAGCTAAAATAATAATCCTAGAATACTATTTTGCATGAATTGATATTTCGTTCGTTTAGATATGTAGCCGGACCAAGGTGCGGAGTGAAATACCCTAGTTGCTGGACCAAGGAATTAGGGGTACATAACTTACCACTTTGCATATGCATACTAGGAAAGGATTGTTATAGCTAGAATTACCGCGTTATGAACATGTGGGGAACTCCTAAGCCCTAGTTACTCTAATTACTTCAGAAAAATCAAATCTTTAAACCTGTCACTTAATTATTTAGAAATAGCTAATTACATTAATAGGTTAAAAACCCCTTGTTTTTCACTTGTTTTAAAAAAGTACTTGACTAAATAGAAGTAATAATAGGTTAAAGTTAAGTCTAAATCATTTTTCTCGTGGGGTCAACCCCAACCTCATTGTTAGGTTCTTTACTTGATACGACTGCTTATATTTGTTTTTGAGAAGTAAATTTGAGTGTATCAAATTTTGGCGCCGTTTTTGGGGAAATGGCTTTTAGATTAACTTTAAGCTTATTACAAAAGTTTAGTCAACATTTTTCTAATTTTACTTTTTTTCTTTGTTTTTGTCTCTTGCAAATCTAACTTCCGCGTATGCCAAGTACGCAGAGTAGAGGAGAACCCATACTCTCACCTGACCCCGAACAAGAGAGTACACTGTGCAGAATGACCGAAATTTGGGTGTTCTTGATTATGATCACAACCAGAAACTTCAACCACCGGTTGATGCTCATGTTTAATTATAACCTTAAAATTGTGGGGAAGGTGAAATACTGGGGCAACCTCCCGTTCCACGCCTTCAAGAGTATTCTAAGGGATACGATAATATTACTAACTCTGACGGGACACTTGTCTTGCCTCTCCTACCACACGACCATACATTCGTGGTAACTAGTAGTCTGATGCAAATGCTCACCTGTAGAGATTTGTTTTTGGGACTACCTTCTGAGGATCCCCATGCTCACATCGCCAAGGAAAGGTCAGTGTGTAAGAGTTGTGTATGGAGGGCTGATTTGAATATGGACGTAATTGGTTTGAGATTGTTTCCTCTCTCACTGACGAGAGAGGCTGCTATATGGTTTACCAAACTCCCCTATAACTCAATCTATACTTGGAATCAATTGAGGGATGTGTTCTTAACACGTTACTACCCGGTGTCTAAGAACCTAAACCACAAAGATAGGTTGAACAACTTTGTGGCGCTACCGGGAGAATCAGTCAGTAGTTCTTGGGACAGGTTCACTTCGTTCTTTAGAAGTGTCTCCAATCGCTGCATCGATGATTAGTCATTGAAAAAGTAATTCTATCAGGGACAAAATGATAATAATAAAGAAGTACTGGATACGATAGCGGGTGGTTCTTATGGGGAGTGTCCTTATGCTGAGATTGCTGAGAAATTGGAGAATCTCCCGAAATAATAAAGCTTGGAGCACTAGGAAGTCAGATACTGGGAGAAACACTTTTGCAGTGCAATCAGCATACAGCCACAGATGAGATTCGAGAAGAAATGGCTCAAATGAAAACTGAGCTTGGTCTGGTGTTGAAACATGTCACTGGGGTGCAGAAAAGGTAAATGTGGTGAACTACTTGTCTAAACCACCACCGCCGACTGATGAGTAATACTATGAGGAGGACTCTTATACGGTAAATGAGCAGACGGGGGGTTTCTGACCAAACGCCCAAGGATCCAATCAGGATAATTGGCACCAAGGTCAAGGAAATCAAGGTCGGTACTATGGTAATTACAATCGAGATGGTCATTATGTCCGAGATAGAAATTACAACCGCGAAAATAACTTCAACCGGGGTAGCTATGGTAACAAAAATGATAGGAGTGGGCCCGATGTTCCACCTCAAAATCGTGAAGTTTCTCCCAGGGATTGTGGAGGTAGTATGGCACGAGTTGAGGATATGTTGCAGAAAATGATGAGGATGTTTGATGCTAGTTATAAGCACACTAAAGATTTAAGGAGTGACTTAGCGAGTATTGGGCAAAAGGTTGATGCACATGCAATCTCGATCAAGCATCTTGAGTTGCAAATGTCCCAATTGTCTTCAACTGTGAACCCACGCCAACCAGGCACTCTTTCTAGCAATATTGTCCAAAATCTGAAAAATGATGGACATTGTATGGAAGTCACAACTCGAGGTGGTAAGCAAACTATTGACCCACCGATGTCGTATCGTGTAGAAAATGTGATAAGAGGCAATGATGAGGTAGGAAGGTTAGTAGTGAGTTAGAAAACAAAACGGGGAAAGAAGCTGAGGTACCCCAAAAGGTGACCCCCATGCCTGGACCACCATCTCCATTCCCACAGAGGTTAGTAAAAAAGCCGAGGATGGTAAGTATCATTATTTTATCACGATTCTCAAACAACATTCTATCAATGTCCCTTTGATAGAAGATCTTGAACAAATGTCAGGTTATGCCAAGTTTATGAGCGATATGGTCACTAAGAAAAGATTTGTCAGCTTTTAAGATGATGATAGAATGCAGCATTGTAATCCTATTGCTACAAGGTCTCTAGTGCAAAAGAAAGAAGATCTGGGTGCCTTCACTATTCCATGTTCAATTGGGTTACTTTGTGAAAGCATTATGTGATCTTGGGGAAGCATAAATCTTATGCCTCTCTTTATTTACAAGAAGTTTGGTTGCGTGACCCAAAGCCCACTGCGATGCGGCTACTGATGGCCGATCGAACGGTGAAGAGTCCTATTAGGATACTTCATGATGTGTTACTAAAGGTGGAGTCATTTGTATTTTCGGTCGATTTTGTGATTTTGAATTGTGAGGTTAATTTTGAGGTGCCTATTATTCTTAGGAGACCATTCCTTGATACGGGTAGAGCCTTGGTTGATATGGAGAAACGGCAAATGAAATTTCGGTTGAACAATGAAAAAGTGACTTTCAACATTTGTAGGTCAATGAGGTAGAGTTGTGAGATCCAATTTGTATCTGCCATATCTTACAGGGTTGAAAAGTCATCTGAGGTATAAATAGAAGAGCGTCTGGGTGTAGAAGCACTAGCGGCAGTGATCACGAATTGTGATAGTGATTTCATTGAAGAGAATGGGTCATTGGTCGCGACACTTGATCGAGGTGATGTTCGGTTTAAACCAACGAAGTTGGAGTTAGATTTGACTCATCGCGAGTCTCCACCCGCAAAACCATCTATAGAGAAGGCTCCAAAAGTAGAACTTAAGGCTCTACCACCTCATCTGAGGTATGTATTCTTAGGAAAAGGTGACACTTTGCCGGTAATTATTGCATCAGATTTGAATGTGCATCAAGTTGAGAGTTTGGTGGAGGTGTTAAAAAGTTTCAAAAGAGATATTGGGTGGACTATTGTGGATATTATTGGGATCCCTCCCGAGATTTGTTCACATAAAATCCAACTCATGCCCGATCATAAGCCAAGTATTGAGCACCAGAGACGTTTAAATCCACCTAGGCAAGAGGTGGTGAAGAAGGAAATCATTAAGTGGTTTGAGCGTGGTCCCCAATGAGAAAAATGAGCTTCTTCCGATGAGATCGGTGACTGGATAGAGGGTATGTATGGATTACTACAAATTAAATGCATGGACCGAGAAGGACCATTTTCCTATGCCTTTCATGAATCAAATGTTGGATAGACTTGGAGGAAAGGGGTGGTGCTGTTCTCTTGATGGCTATTCGGGTTATAATCAGATTTCTATTGCACCGGAAGATCAAGAGAAAAATACATTTGGGTTATGTAATGCACCAGCCATGTTTCAGAGATGTATGATGTCGATATTCTCTATGGTGGAGGACACTATTGAGGTAATTATGGATGATTTTTCAGTGGTTGGTGACTCCTTTGAGTGGTGTTTAAGTCATTTGTCCGAAGTTCTTAGGAGGTGTGAAGATTGCAACCTTGTGCTAAATTGGGAAAAATTTCACTTCTTGGTGAAAGAAGATCGCATTTCAGAGAAGGGTATAGAGGTTGATCGAGCCAAAGTTGAGGTGATAGAGCGACTTCCTCCACCTATCTCTATAAAAGGTGTGAGAAGTTTTCTTGGGCATACATGTTTTTACCGGAGGTTCATCAAGGATTTTTCAAAGATCGCACATCCTTTGTGCAAGTTTCTTGAGAAAGAGTGTAAGTTTCATTTTGATGAATCTTGTCTTAAGGCATTTGTTGAGTTGAAGGAAAAGTTGGTGTCTGCACCTACCATCATTTCTCCGGATTGGAGCAAGCCTTTTTAGGTGATGTGTGATGCGAGTGGGGTTTCTCCTGATGTTGTATTGGGAAAAAAAAGGGACAAAATCCTTCAATTCATTTACTATGCTAGTAAAGCCGTTAATAAAGCCCAAAAGAACTACACCGTGACTAAACAAAAGCTCCTTGCAGTAGTCTTTGCTTTTGAGAAATTTCGCTCCTACTTGCTTGGCACGAGGGTTATAAGTGCATACTGATCATTTTGCTTTGAGATATTTTATGGGAAACAGGGATGTGAAATAGAGGTTGATTCGTTGGATATTACTATTGAAAGAATTTGACTTTGAGGTGAAATATAGAAAAGGGATCGAAAATCAAGTTGCTGATCACTTGTCCCGATTAGAAGATGAAGCAATGAGGGAGTTAGGTGAAAAGGCTGAAATTGATGATTCTTTCCTGATGAGCATGTACTGGATGCCTCCCAAGACTTGATTCCATGGTTCGCAGATTATGTAAATTATCTGGCTAGTGATATCGTCCCACCTGACTTGTGTGCCAGAAGATGAGATGTTGAGTGTTTTGGAGGCTTGCCATTCTTTGCCTGTAGGTGGGCATCATAGTGGTATCTGGAGTGCTCACAAGATCTTGCAATGTGGCTACTATTGGCCAACAATCAACCAAGATACTCATTAGTCGCCAAGGCATGTGATAGATGCCAAAGAGATGGTGGCATTTCGAGAAATCCAGAGCTCCCTTTAAATCCCATTCTTGTGATTGAATTGTTTGATGTGTGGGATATTGACTTTTTGGGACCTTTTGTGAGTTCTCATGGGATGAAGTACATTCTTGTGGCAGTCTATTATGTGTCAAAATGAGTAGAAGATATTGCACTTGCAAATAATGAAGGGAAGAGTGTCACTGCATTCTTGAAAAATAACGTATTTTCTAGATTTGGCACCCCAAGGGCTATTTATTAGTGATGGGGGATCCCAATTTTGCAACAAGTTGTTGAAAGGATATTTTGAAAAATATGGGGTTCGCCATACTGTGGCCACTCCTTACCATCCTCAAACTAGTGGTCAAGTTGAGGTGTCAAACAGGGAGATTATACAGATTTTGGCAAAAACGGTGAATGCTAGTAGAGCGGATTTGTCAAGGAGACTTGATGATGCTCTTTGGGACTAACGGACAGCATAAAAGACTCCCATAAGTGTTATGCCCCGTATTTTTATACGTAGTGCGCGTCATGAACTAGTAGATGCAAGTCCGGGGAATGAGATTTTATTTTAAGTTCCAAGTGATTAAAGAAATATAAGGCAAGGATGTTAATTCCAAATGTGATATTAAGTATGATTTGGCTAATGTAAGTGCCATTAACTTTAAGTGAGGGATTAATTAGTGGTTGATTAGGATTAAATTAATCTAGTGGGCCCCACCACTCAAGGCAAATTAAAAGGAATCAGATTGAGAGCTGGCCTTAGTGGGACACGTGTAGAGGGGGGCTGCCTCCACTTCATATTATAAATGAGGTGGTGAAATGCATTGCAACATATCATCTTCTTCACCATTTGGCTTAGGCAGCCATGGAAATGGAGAAAACAAACCATGCAACTCTTGGCCAGCAGCTGCAAAGAATTTCGTTAGTGATCTCTTTGCTTGGTGTGTTAATTCCTTAGAATACCTTTGTTAATTAGCCATTAATGTTAAGAAGGGGGCCTGACCAGTAGCTTAGGAAGTTAGTTTTAGTTATTGAATGTGCTAAGTATGAACGGAAACCATAATCGGATTATTAGTGGTGTCGTGTTAGTGTTTGGGCTGTTTTGATTAAAGCAAACTGAGGGAAATTCTGTTTTGGCGTTATGTATATGTTAATGTGATTATGGGTATATACTCCAAAGGATGAATACGATAAGGTAGATGTGTTGCGAATTATAAAACGAGTTANAACGAGTTATCGCTCGGTGTGTCGTTGCTTCGTTACTATGGTTGCCGAGACGGAACTGTTTTGGGGGGGCTGTTTAATATGATTCGTTGGGTTATATGTGTTATTGGTATTGCTGTGGATAATTTGTGTTGTTGTCGGATTGGGACGAAGTAAGGAAAATAGGGGAAGTGCTATCGGATTTTCATTAGATTATTAGCTAGCTTACAATAAGTAGTAAAGCGCGACGTTTATCTAATTGCGGCACGATTGTTGCTTGTTATAGATTAATAGCTTGAGCAGTAAATATTGGACGTGCGGCTCGACTATACGGTATGCAACGCTATCCTTTCTTTCTTTGTTTGGCATGACTTTTAAAAATGAGCGAATAATGGACAGGTTTGATACTTACTTCTAGAGCGTCTAGGTGACGTATATTCTTGCTTCCACAACTATTC
>NC_028641.1:35572810-35643051 GCF_001406875.1 Solanum pennellii
TAGACATTATGTGGGTTGCATATATATGTTTTGGATAATGGTCCGGACATGGTTTGTTTGGGATGTCCGCTTGTACAGGGGCAGCCTTGTCGGCTGCGTACATCATTGTGTATTGTGTAGTGGCAGCCTTGTCGGCTTGCGTATGCTATTATGCTTTGGATAGTGGCGGCCTTGTTGGCTCGCGTATGTTGTTACGGTTGAATGGTTATGACTCCTTATGAGACAGGTCCACTTTATATATATATGGCGTTGGCGTTATCTTGATTTGATTAAATTCCATATTGTCTTAGTTTCAGTTGGTTATACTTAGCAGGTTTGTATGTGAGTGTCCAAAACGGGCACTAGTCACGGCCCATCGGGTTGGGTCGTGACAATAAGTATGTCCCCGTACCAACTTGTATATGGAAAGTCTTGTAACTTACCAGTTGAATTAGAGCATAAGGCCATGTGGGCAATGTAGAAGTTGAAAATGGATTGGAATGAGGACGAGGACGAGAGGTTAAACGTATTAAATGAGCTTGATGAATTTCGCTTGAAGACATATGAAAGTTCAGCCCTCTACAAATAAAAGATGAAGAAGTACCATGACAAAAAGATTGAGAAGCCCAATTTTTTGGTTGGGGATTTGGTGCTTTTTTCAATTATAGGTTGCGTTTGTTTCTGGGCATACTCAAGTCCAAAACCAATTTGATCACCCAACTATTCCCTCATGGTGTGGTTGAGTTAGAGAACAAGGAGGGTGTGAGGTTCAAGGTGAACGGGCAGCGAATCGAAATCTATCTAGGGCATGCTGAAACAGTGAAGGAAGTGATCGAGGCATACCATCTTGATGAAGTGTGAGTAATCAATAGTCCTCCGTCATGCCGCGTTGTTAAATCAAGCATTTATTGGGAGGCAACCCTATATGTATCCTGTAACCAACTATAGGTTTTTCATGATTTTCTAGGCATAGTTGCATTATTTTTGCTCTTATTACTTATGTAACATCGAAATGTTCTTTTATTTTTCTTTAGAAGTGTTGGCTAGAGCGTAGAGTAGGGTCAGTGTCCAAAATGTGTCTAGAAAACACAAAAAAATAGCTTAATAGGTGTTAAATGTACAGGGAACAAATCACCAAAAATCTACAGAAAACTGGTCTGGTGCACCCATCGACGGATCGTCTTCCCTTCGACAGACCGTCGGTACGATCCATCGTGCCCATTTATGTTCTATTAATATTTCTAAGTTAGGGCACTGTTGACGGAGGGGTCGACAGACCGTCGATCGTCTTACGGTTCGTCGATGGGGAATCATCGATCCCTCACCCACCAACCCGACCCCACCGGTTCGACTATATTAACAGTTTTTAAACTCTTCTGTTACCCACCTCTTCACATAACCCCAATAACAAATTCCCTCCCTATTTCCTCTCATTTTCCCTCACTTCCTAACCCATTCACTCCCTTTCCGTCATCAGATTCTCACACTTCCCCCACTTCCACAAAATCCAATTCTCCCAAAATCTCCCATTTTCTTCAGTTCCTTTGCCGGTCGGTGTTCGTGGTGGTTGTTGCTACTGTTCAACTACTAGTGTTCATACTCTTTCTCCTCTACTACAGTTGTCAGGCATGTTTTCTAAGCTACAAGATTAACTTTTGTTAATATGCCTGATTACCGTGATGTCTAACCATTTGGGTACTTAATTTTTGAAAATTTTGCATGCTAAAACTTACACACAAAAGTCCTAAGTCCCTTAGAACACTAAAATTGAAAGGAATAGGCGTGTATTGTTAAAAAAAATAGCGTGTGTTTGCATGATTGTGTTCCTAACCTACGGTTTGATAGGCTGTCGAAAATGCATGTTAAAATTAGGAAAATTCATGCGTTACGAATGATGAGATGCTGGGTAAATGTTTAGTAAACTTAGGCTTCTTAGAATTCTTCAAATTAGTATGATAGGTACCAATTTGGCTGCAAAACTGTGTTCCCTGAAGGTCAGTACGAGACCCCATCGATGGATCGTCGATCCCGCGACGGACCGTCTTTGGGGTCCGTCAACCCCATGTTCTCGAGTTTACTCTAAGTATCCGTCGACGCACCTTGATGACGGACCGTCATCCCTTCGACGGTCCGTCCTGCACAACCGTCGACGGTGTCAGAACCTTTGCTTCTGATTTTTTATAAAAGTAATCTAAGTGTCCATCGACGGACCCTTATGACGGACCGTCGTCCCTTCGATAGTCCGTCCTACACAACCATTGACAATCTCAGAACCTTTGTTTCTGATTTTTTATAGAATTAATCTAAGTGTCCCTCGACGGACCCTTATGATGGACCGTCGTCCCTTCGACGGTCCATCCTGCACAAGCGTCGATGGTGTCAGAATCTTTATTTCTGATGTTTCAATAAATTATTCCAAGTGTCATGCGACGGACCCTTATTATGGACCGTCGTCCCTTCGATGGTTCATCCTGCATAATCGTTGACGATGTTATAACCTTTGTTTTTGATGTTTTAATAATTTCTTCTAAGTGTCCTATGACGGACCCTCATGACGGACCGTCGTGCCTTCGACAGTCCATCCTGCACAACTGTCGACACTATTAGAACCTTTGTTTCTGATGTTTTAAAAATTGTTTCTAAGTGTCCCTCGACGAACCCCCAAAACGATCGTCGTGTCTTAGACAGACCATCGATGGGTCCGTCCTACACTCTGTACTTCTGCACTGTCATTCCTTTTCTAAGTTTTGCTGCTTGCACTGGTACTAACTACTTCTCTTTGAAGGTACAAATGGCACCTAAACACGGCCGTGTCTACTCACGAGGGCGTTCCAAGTCAATCTCCCCATTGAATTGGCTTATCATAGGTTCAGATGATGAGCATGACACAGAGTAAGTGCCACCAGGCACCCACACTCCTACCCATGCTACCCGCCCCACTAGAGCCACGCCCACGAGGGTGGCGCCCCGGCGTAGTCACTGCCTCCCAGTCTGACGAAGAGCGCATACTGTCCGGCACACCTTCTGGGATGGCTGGACAGTTCGGGGAGCATCTGGCTCCGTGGCGGCATTTGGTTATGAGGAAGCTTTTGGCTCTGTGGAGGATTCCGGATCAGAGGAAGCTTCTACTTCTGCCTCGTCTGATGAGGCTGCTAGTAGTGACTCTACTCCAGCACCCCAGACTGGCATCCCCGCTCTGATTTCTGATTAGCCCAACCGGTGGTGTGTCGAGGTGCAGTACCAAATCTACACTGATGCCAAGATGCCCAATGACAAGGGGGTCATGACGCAGTGACACTTGAGTGGCAGGTTCTCACAGGGAGTCTTCCCACCATGCTGGCCATTCATGAGTTATTCACTCGACATCGGCTGGAGTGGACAGCTCGAGATGTAGGCTTCTATTATAGTAAGGAGATTGTCCGAGAGTTCTACGCCTCATATGCGGTGACTCTTCATCAGCTAGACAGGCAGGTAGCCCCCGCCAAGCATGCACCATTGGAGTATGTTCGAGTCCGCGACAAACGGGTTGACATTTCCTTGTAGGCCATCCGCAGATTTCTCTATGGAGCGGATGTTGATGCCACTCAGACCCCTCTCACCGCCGAGTTTGAGTATCAGTGGAAATTGATCAAATATGGCCGGTTCCAGTGTGAGCCAGAGGTGAGAGAGACCACCAAGCGGTGGATTTCACAGTACCTCTCCGTAGATGGTGAGGTTGCCAATTGGGTGCGGGAGCCTAAGGGGAGTATCTAGAAGGCAAACCTCACCTCACAGCGAATTTCCTATGGCTATTTGTTCGACACTGCCTTTCCCCCACTGCTGCTGATAATATTTTCACCTGGGATTGTGTAGTGCTGATGGCTACCATGATTGCGGGGTTGGAGGTGGACTTCACATGGCTATTAGAGGCGGTGATGTATGAGAGGGACTTTAAGGCCACTACTACTTACCCATTCCCATGCATGGTTTTTGCATTGTGCAGGTCTGCAGGAGTGCCCATGTGGAACATTGATGTGATCAACACCCCGCCTTGCCGGGTTGATATCGGTCTCATCCGGGATGAGGCCAATGAGTTGACTCCCAACAGAGGACCCCATACAGAGGTGCACTCGCTAGGTGAGAACCTAGCAACCACGGTAGAGCAGGGCCAAGGGGATAATCCGGCTACATCTGAGCCTACCGACACCACTCCGGTCGAGTCTATCCTGGGTGGTAGCACTACTCTGAGCTCCTCTCTCTCTATCCCATCTGCTACACTGGTCCCGTTTGCTAGGGTCCAGAAACTAGAGTCCCAAATGGCCACACTTCTGCATCACATCCATGCTTGGATACAGAGGTCCATTGCTGAGGCAGAAGAGTGTATAGAGAGGAAGATGGCCCAGCAAACTGAGCGGAAGATCATGGAGGTCCACCAGCATTTAGACACATTTGAGTTGAGGGTTCTCGCTCTGACAGCCCCTATACTGGAGGCTCGGGTGCCTGAGTTTGAGGCCCCTTCTGCAGAGCCTGCTAAGGACACAGTGATGGCTGCCCTGTTTGCCACTACTGATGTGCCACCAACTCCACCACGAGAGCATGCCAAGAGCCACCAGACAAGAGATGAGGATAAGTCCCAGGCTCGGAAGAAGGTGTGCCATGAGTTGGAGGCTTCGAGGAGAGCCTCGCTGATAGATGAGGAGGCCCGCCAGTTGAGGGTTATTGAGGTGGCTGCTGGGGCGTCTAGTTACAGAGTTGCAGAGGCTGAGAGAAGCACTACTGTTGGTGTTGTTGTCATTGATGAGGACACTACTGATGGTGTACATACTTCAGAGGGAGCGGGTTCCAGGAAACCGGACCCGCCAGCTTGTTAATCATCGGCGCTTTGTGCCTCAGGTTTGCTTCACCTACCACTCTGTCTTATATACTTTTATGCATTGGGGACAATTGCATATTTTTTTGTTGGGGTGGGGTAAATTGAAAGTGAGTGCTAGGGTGAAGTTTGAGTAGCCCAACTCACGATCCTCTCTTGGGGTTATCTTACCTGTGTTCTTTTTCCCCAAGAGGCTGGTTACTTTATTGTTGAACCCACATGTTGGTATTTTTAGTACATAGTATAGAAATGGACCCTGAAGCATGATGGCTAAACAAAATGATGTCCTGATTTAAAGAAAATGTTGCATAACTAGACACAGTAACTGATAACTGTGTGGCTCTAAGCATGCATAGAGATACACCAATGCATGACCCTAAATTTAAAACTCAAACTAGGTTTCTTATAATTTGGTAGAGTAATGAGATGTCAAGTGAGTGTCAGGAAAATTTTAATGTTCCAACATTGGCACTGAGCTAGAACTTTCCTGGTTAATCTTGCTAAAAGTAAGCCATAATAGACAATTAGGAAAGGATCATAAGCCCTTGTTCAATATAGCCAATCTTTTGCCTAAATAACAGAAAACCGAATGAAATCAGTCCCTTCTTGATCCAAATTATTTGATCTTAAAATAGACCTTTCTTTCTCACCCCAACTGATCTACTCTAGGAACAATGTGTTGGCCCTGGTCCCACCTTGGACATTTGCACCTCAGCTTATGCCAAAAGCATAAGGTGAGGGTGGCTAATGCAGAAAACAACCTTGTCGTGGCCCTGACCCAAATTTGGGTATTGTGTACCTTAATCATGGAAAAGCCATGAGTTGAGGGTGACTATTATGAGGAATGCTCTGGTGAAAGAATACAAGAAAATTAAGAAATAAGGCAGAATAAAATAATGAAAAGGTAGGACGCTTAGCCGTTATGTCAAAGAGGACAATAAGTCACTAATATACATCCAAATGTACCCTACTTGACCCTTAGCCTAAGTTACAAGCTAATAAAGTCCTATCGTGATATACTAAGAGTCCATTATGGTGAACTTGAAGCAATGAAAATAAGGGCAAACCTATGAAAATAAGTATAAATAAGGTGTGAAGTTGTTCTGGAAGGAAGTGTTGAAAAATAATCCTTATACTCAAAGTGAAATCATTGTGTGAAAAAGGAGGATGTTGTTTTGAAGTGAGGACACTAGTTGCAATACCGAAAAATTGGTACCTTAGTGAGTGATCTAAGAAGATAGGTGTCGGTGTGTGCTGTGTCTGTGTCATGGTCTGATCGGCATGAGCAAGCCTAATAGTGATAACATGCCTAAACATAATGAAAATAATCGGTATTGATAGCCAGATGATTGCGAAAGCTAAAATAAGGATACTCTTGAACGAAGATTTTGTGGTTAGTCATAGTGCGTCGCTTCAGGACAAATAACGAATTTTAGTTGAGGGTGTTGATGTACTGTGGTTTCACGATACTTTCAATACTTTTTCCTTAAGTTTAGTGTGTGTCTAAGGCCTTTTTGTATTATTTTTAATGTATTTTTCTCTTTGTTTGCAGGAAATCTGTCCAGAATGAAAACGTGGAAGAATTGTGCTGAAACTACAAAAGTGACTACCTACGGAGCCATCAATGGTCCGTCGACCCCTCGATGGTACGTAGGTGGCCACCGTCGTATGAAGGAGAAAATGCAAAGAAGATTGGAGAATTCAGACTAAGTGTGGGGCTACGGAGGCTTTCGACAGATCGTCATCTCCACGACGGACCATCCTGCACATCCGTCATCGTCAACAGAAAGTAGCCCAGTACCTCTATTGAAAAGAAGCTAAGTGAGGAACGACAGAGGACCACGATGGTCCGTCATGGCCTCGATAGTCTGTTATTTAGGTCGTCGACTAAGAAGCGGGTTTTGGGCAGATTTTGCTTAAATAGATTTCCCTCTTTTGTTAGGACTCTATTATTATAAATACTTGTAAAAAACTTATTTTTAAGGTTAGACTCTTAATTATTTTCATATATTATTGTTGTAGTTGTGAACTTTTGATTTTGGGAGATTATTCTATTTTCCGGAAATCGTTATTGCAAGCTTATTGATTAATTCAAGTAATTTTCTAGGTTTTCTTCAATCTCACCAAAGTAAGTGCACGAATTCTTATCAAACTAATATGAATTGTGTGATTATTAACATGGGTAACTAAATCCTTAGCTAGGGTTGTGGGAACCATGGGTAATTAATAAGGTAAAAACTAGAAAAAATTAATAATCCTAGAATAGCGTCTTACATGTATTGATAGTTCTTTCATTTAAAAGTCTTTTTAACGAGTGCACGCATTAGAACAATCCTTTTTGCTACTTCCCGTATGGTACGCCTCGTATTTTTATACGTAGTGCGCTTCATGAACTAGTAGATGTATGTCCGGGGAATGAGATTTTATTTTAAGTTCCAAGTGATTAAATATATATTAGGCAAGGATGTTAATGCCAAATGTGATATTAAGTATGATTTGGCTAATGTAAGTGTCATGAACATTAAGAGAGGGATTAATTAGTGGCTAATTAGGATAAAATTAATCAAGTGGGACCTACCACTCAAGGCAAATTAAAAGAAATCAGATTGGGAGCTGGCCCTTAGTGGGGCACGTGTAGAGGGGGGCTGCCTCCACTTCATATTATGAATGAGGTGGTGAAATGCATTGAAAACATATCATCTTCTTCACCACTTAGCTTAGGCAGCCATGGAAATGGAGAAAACCAACCATGCAACTCTCGGCCAGCAGCTACAAAAGAATTTGGTTAGTAATCTCTTTGCTTGGTGTGTTAATTCCTTAGAATGCCATTGTTAATTAGCCATTAATGTTAAAAAGGGGGTGTGACCAGTAGCTTAGGAAATTTGTTTTAGTTATTGAATGTGCTAAGTATGAACGGAAACCATAATCGGAATATTACTGGTGTCGTGTTAGTGTTTGGGCTGTTTTGATTAAAGCAAAATGCGGGAAATTCTGTTTTGGCGTTATGTATATGTTAATGTGATTATGGGTGTATACTCCAAAGGATGAATACGATAAGGTAGATGTGTTGCAAATTATAAAACGAGTTATCGCTCGGTGTGTCGTTGTTTCGTTACTATGGTTGCCGAGACGGAAATGTTTTGGGGGGGCAATTTAATATGATTCGTTGGGTTATATGTGTTATTGGTATTGCTGTGGATAATTTGGGTTGTTGTCGGATTGGGAAGAAGTAAGGAAAATAGGGGAAGTGCTGCCGGATTTTCGTTAGATTATTAGCTAGCTTCCAATAAGTAGTAAAGCGCGACGTCTATCTAATTGCGGCACGATTGTTGCTTGTTATATATTAATAGCTTGAGCAGTAAATATTGGACGTGCGGCTCGACTATACGGTATGTAACGCTATCCTTTCTTTCTTTGTTTGGCATGACTTTTAAAAATGAGCGAATGACGGACAGGTTTGATACTTACTTCTAGAGCGTCTAGGTGACGTATATTCTGTTCCTCTATATCGGCTATGTCTAAGGCTAGGGTGATTTCTCATATCCATGGTAGTGCTTCTTAGAGTCGTTGAGATTTTACGTTTCCATATCGTATTAAAGGTTCATAATCTTGATAAAATGTTAATCTTTGGTAATACTCCTTGCTGGTTCACGTTGATTGTTCTATTGATTTATAAGAATTGATTTTAATTGCATATGGTTGCTCATAATATTCTGCTCGTGCGTAGAGTCATTTATCATTTCACCGAGTCCCGGCCCGGGTAATGTTCGTGCGGAGTTTCTTGCATATGTCACCGAGTCCCTCACTAAAGGGCCGGGTATGTGTATTATATATATGATTGGTTATGAGGATGGTTATGATGATGATGATGACGGAGATGATGTGATGACTATTTCACCGAGTCCCTCACTAGAGGGCCGGGTACATATGATGTATATATATGATGATTATTTTGCCGAGTCCCTTACTAGGGAAGCTGGGCACCTTATATGTTAAAGATATGCATAATTTTCACTTAAAAGGTACATGTGTAGCGATATCTTGTTTCGACTTATCATGTTGGTATCCTGTCATCTTTACCTTATGCTTTACATACTTAGTACATTGTCCGTACTGACCCCCTTTCCTCGGGGGGCTGCGTTTCATGCCCGCAGGTGTAGACGCACAGTTCGGTGATCCTCCCTCCTAGGATATCTACTCTGCTGATTGCGAGAGCTCCACTGTTCCGGAGCCCAATCGTTTTGGTACATAACTTTCTGTGTAGTCTTTTGCTTGTCTATGGGTACGGCGGGGCCCTGCCCCGTCTAGTTTCACTACTATACTCTTAGAAGACTGTAGACATTATGTGGGTTGCATATATATGTTTTGGATAATGGTCTGGACATGGTTTGTTTGGGATGTCCGCTTGTTCAGTGGCAGCCTTGTCGGCTGCGTACATCATTGTGTATTGTGTAGTGGCAGCCTTGTCAGCTTGCGTATGCTATTATGCTTTGGATAGTGGCGGCCTTGTCGTCTCGCGTATGTTGTTACGGTTGAATGGTTATGACTTCTTATGAGACAGATCCACTTTACATATATATGGCGTTGGGGTTGGCTTGATTTGATTAAATTCCATATTGTCTTAGTTTCAATTGGTTATACTTAACAGGTTTGTATGTGAGTGTCCAAAACGGGCACTAGTCACGGCCCATCGGGTTTGGTCGTGACACCGGACCAATGAGGTAGATAATAAGAAAAGAATTATCAATGTAGGTTTAGTATACAATATCTAATAGGCTAGTGTTGATTGGTGCGAAGTAACAACTAAGCCAAACATCGAATATGATGCTTAATATGAGGTAAAGGTAAGTTTTAGTAAAGCATACACATGTAGCCGACCAAGGTGCGTAGTGCAATTCCCTTGTTGCCGGACCAAGGAATTAGGGGTACATAACTTCCCACTTTGCATGCAAGATACTAGGAAAGGATTGTTATAGCTAGAATTACCGCGTTATGAACATGTGGGTAACACTTAAGCCCTAGTTACTCTCATTACTTGATAAAAATCAAATCTTTAAACCTGTCACTTGTTTATTTAGAAATAGCTCATTACATTTATTGCTTAAAAAACCCCTGTTTGTTACTTGTTTTCGGAAATGACTTGACTAAACAGAAGTAATAATAGGTTAAAGTTAAGTCTAAATCATTTTCCTTGTGGGATTGACCCCAACCTCATAGTTGGGTTCTTTACTTGATACTACCGCTTATACTTCTTTTCGAGAAGTAAATTGGAGCGTATAACTAACACGAACCCTAACCCTAACCCTATCTTTAACCCTAACCCTAAACCTTAAACCCTAAACACAAAGCCCAAAATATAAAAACCCTAATATTAAACACTAAACCATAGATATTACAACTCAAATCCTTAACCCCAAGCCCTAAATCCTAAAATCAACCTAAACCCTCACCCTAACCCTAACCCTACCGTAAACCCTAAACCACAAGCCCAAAACACCAAAACTCAGACACTAAACACTAAATCATTGATATAAAACCTCTAAACCTGAACCCTAAACCCAAAAACAAAAAAAATCAAAACCCTAACCAAAACCTTAATCCTAACCCTAACCCTAAACCCTAAGCCCAAAATAAAAAAAATCCAAAATACTAAATACTAAACCATAGATTTCATATTTAAAATGCTAAACCATGAATAATAAAACCTAAATAAAAAACCTACACCCTAACACTAATCCTAACCCTAAACCCTAAACCCTATGTCCGAAAAAAATCCCTAAATCCAAAATACGAAAACCCAAACATTAGAAAATAAACCATAGATTTTAAATCTCAAATCCTAAACCACAGACCTTAAAACCAAAAAAAAAAGAATCTAAACCGTAACCAGAACCCTAACCTTAACCCTAACCCTAACCCTAACCCTAAACCACTAAGCCAAAATACCAAAGCGGATTTTCTCTCTCTTCAGACGCTCTATCTCTGCTATAACGGCTACAAAAATTCTACAAACACGCGCCACTGTGCTGGCGCGTGCGCCGCCGGTGGACCTACAAATACCGCCGGAACAAAGCCAAATGAGGCGCCATGAAGACGGCAACAAACCCCAATATGGCACGCTCCAAGGTCAATCTTAGAACGCCTCAAAATAGTAGGTAAAAGCGGCGAGGAAATCTGCGAATTTGGAAGAGTTCGATGAAGATCGAGAAAATATTTCCCAAGGAATTTCTGAAGGGAATCATGGAGAAAGGATGACGGAAACAAATACGTTGCTTCATAATCTATCACATATCCAAAAAATCATCCGATTACACCATGGTAATCAGTCAGAATCGAGAGACGCAGATTGAAGGAATTGCAATGGAGTAGCCTGAGTCAAACACGCATTTTCGATCAACTTCTAGTCAAACTCGTAAGAATTCGACCACTGGGGTTTGTTACCCCAACGATGAGGTCCATCCTACTACAATCTCAGGCGAAATGGACAAAGGAAGCGCTGCCGGCGAGAACTCCGGTGATGAGAGTACTCAAATCGTCGGAACTCCTGGAATACTGTCGAAGAAGAATGATCCTCAGGCCAAGAACAACCATCTATAGTACATAGAGAAAAGCACGAAAGTGAAGGGGTGAACTCTGATTCTGAACGAAAGGTCGAGCAAAACACTAGCTTGGAGTCTTCTCATTCGATTGAAGCAACAAAAACTGGAGAAGGAAACAAAACACAACAGGAGGAAAATGTCATCGAGCAGCAGGGCACTAACAGGAACAATATGAAGATGCACCCAAAAACCTCATCAAAGGACAGAATCAAAATTTTCCTTTGGTTTAATAGGTAATTCATCATATATAACTACTCCTTCCTTTAATGTAGGTAACTCGCAAATCACACCTCACCAGGATGACAATGGTGAGGAACATGGAAATGTACAGCTGCAAAGCAAAGATTTGCAGCAGGGAGGTAAGGAACAAAGGATTGCTGGAAGCTGCAAGCTTGTCTTAGAACACGTTCAAGGAAGTATTACCAAGTAGGTTCAAGGGAGTGATGTCAAGCAAAAGGATCAATCCAAACACACCTACAATCAAAGAGGAGTCAGCTCATCAAATCCAATCAACCAAGCAACAGTGGACTATCATAATAACTTCCCCAAAATATCCAACAACTATTCCAGGTATGAGTCTAATACTCAAGCTGATAGAACTAATATGCAGGGCACTAATGTGGTTCAGGTTACTGCTAGAAGTTCTAACAACCAACACCATGTTCAGAATCCTAACAACAATGCTAAAACTGAAAAAAATATTGAACCTGCACCTTATACTGTGGTGCAATCTTTTGATACAAGGTTGAGATACAACCAGTCCAAAAATGAAATTCCTATTGTCTTAAAGGATCCCATACATACGACTAGACAGGGATTCCCGGCTGTGTTACTTGACGAGGGGCAAGCTCACTAATACGATGCCTAAAATGGAATTGGTGAGAAAAAGCTTTATTCTCCAAACTCAACTCACAGGAAGTGTGAAGATCACATATTTTAATGCTAGACATGTTTATATTGACCTTGATAATGAGTTTGACTACCAAACAGTTTGGACGAAGCTTAGAATGAATATTGAAGGGCAAGTGATGAGAATAAAAACTTGGACCTCTGAAATTACCCCGGAAGAGGAAACTCCCATTGCTCCCATTTGGGTGGCTATCCCTTGCTTACCTTGGCATTGTTATAACAAAGTTATTTTGGAGTCAATTGGGAAGGTGTTATTCCTAGACTCACCATCCTCCCAAAGAACTAGAGGTAGCACTTTAAAGGTAAAAGTTCAAGTGGACCTTACCAAAACTAGACCCAATTATGTTTGGCTGGGGTTTAAGAATTCCGACCCAAATAAAGGGAGATGGTTAACGAAAAGGAAGGAGCAGGAAACTGAAAAAAACAACAGGGAAAAAGGGAATAACATAAAATCCAATAAGCATGAAAAGAGTACTTAGGAGGCTATAACAAAGTCTTCAGCTCAACTAAACAATCAGCAAAAGGGAGAAGCTGGAAAATAGGAAACACAACATCAATCAAAGAATCAGATTACATCAATCAAAGAATCAGTAATAACAGGTCACAAGATTCTAAAAATAATAAGGAAAAACAGCATGCTGAAAAAGAGGAAAACAAAGATAAAGAGAAACAGGTTGCCACTTGTACTATAGATGAATATGTTGTGGATAATTCTGAAGATGAAATTGAGGGGGATAATCACTCCTTAGAAGGTTTGATGAGGATGATGAGACTAGTGAGGCCCTTATTAAGGCCTTTAGTCCTCATAATGATCAAGCCCTAAAGAAAGAGATCCAACAAGTAACACAAAGTCAATGCCTATCTCAAAGGAGTGTCCACAATGACAAATTTCACTTCAAGAAATAAGATGTCAAGACTGTCACTGCTGGCAGACCCAATACTAGGCTCTTTTCCTCTAGATCTTCCCAATGATTAGTACAATCATATGGAATGTGAGAGGGATCAACACTCAAGGGGTGTTGGAGAGACTCAAGATGCTCACTAAGCTTCACCATATATCTGTTATCACTATTTTGGAACCTTTCTCGGATAGTGTGCATGTTCAAAGCTTTAAGGTCCAATTAAACATGGAAAATGCTACTAGTAATTGTACTGGTAAATTTTGGTTTTTTGGAGCAGTGATATTGACTGTAATATTCTTGATGAAGATGAACGACAAGTCACTTAAAACATGAAAAACAATGAATTACAATACCAATTTACTAGTACATTTGTTTATGCTAAATGCAAAGATCACCTTAGGACACCTCTTTGGGACAAAATGCTACAGCAAGCCTCTTTGAATGACAACCCTTGGTGTACAGTAGATGATTTCAATGTTATAACTTCTGTGGAGGAAAAACTTGGAGGGTTGCCTTATAACATGAGGAAAAGTGTTGATTTTATAGTTGTCATTTAAGCCTGTGGCCTTTTGGACATTGGCTTTAGTGGTCATTAATTTACATGGTCCAACAAGAGGGGCATCAATCAAAGAATTTGGAAGAGGCTTGACAGGGCTATGGTAAATGATTCATGATTGGAAAAGATTCCTCAATTCACTATAACTCACTTGTCAGCTACTGGGTCTGATCATTGTCCTCTTCTTATGGAAATGGTTTCCACAACAACTGATCACATCAAGTACTTCAGATTTCTCAATTGTTGGGTGGACAGCCCTCATTTCATGGAAACTGTTAAAACCTGCTGGGAGAAGGAAGTGGCAGGTACTGGTATGTGGAGATTTCACTAAAAAATAAAAAGGCTATCAAACACTCTTAGTGTTTTGTCTAAGAAAGAATTTGATGATATTTTCCAAAAGGTTAGGATGTATGAGGAACAAGTGCACAAAGCTGAAGAAAACTATATAACTCACCAAAGTCACTCAAATAGATGTATCCTTCATGAAATTAATGCAAAGTACATCAAGTTTCTCAAGTTGGAAGCCACTATTTTGAAACAAAACACCCAGCTTCAATGGTTTAAAGAGGGTGATACTAACTCTAAATACTTCATTTTGTGATAAGGGGAAGAAGAAGGAAGTTATTTATTCATAAAGTTGTCAATGAAAATGGAGATTGGATACAAAGTGATGACAAACATTGCTCAGGTAGCTTGTGAACACTTCAAAGAAATCTTTAATGGTGAATAAAAGCTTATCAATGAGCATACTTTGGAATGCATTCCAAGGATAATTAGTCAAGACCAAAATACTCAGCTTACCAATATTCCTAGTATGGATGAACTTAAAGAGGGTTTTTTTTCTAAGGAAAATGGGATTTTCTAAGATATTTATTGATATGGTGTGGAGAATTATCGCTAACAATTGGTATTCAATCATTGTCAATGGTAAGAGATATGGCTTCTTTCATTTCACTAGGGGTCTCAAACAAGGTGATCCTCTCTCTCCGGCCCTATTTATTTTAGGTGTAGAGGTAGTATTATCAAGATCTCTCAACAGACTTCACAATCACCTAGACTACCATGGTTTCTTCATGGAAATGAGGGGACCTCAAGTAAACCATCTTAGTTTTGCTGATGATATAATTTTGTTCACTTAAGGAAGATTCAAAACTTTGAAGTTATTAATGACTACCTTATAGGAGTATGAACATCCTTCAGGACAACTCATCAATGGAGACAAAAGTCATTTTATGCTACACTCTAATTCATTCAATAGCACAAGAGATAGAATAAAAGCGACTTACAGGTTTTAAACAAAAGCAAGGTCCTATTACTTACCTAGGCTGCCCTTTATTTGTTGGTAGGCCTAGGAATATATATTTCTCTGACCTTGTGAATAAAGTTGTCGGCAAGATTACAGGTTGGCAAACCAAACAACTTAGCTATGGTGGGAAGGCTGTTCTTACAAAACATGTGCTACAAGCCCTCCCTATTCACCTACTTTCTGCAGTAACTCCTCCAGCAACTGTACTTACACAAATTCAAATGCTTATGGCTGACTTCTTCTAGGGATGGAAATAGGAAGAGGTACCATTGGGCTTCTTGGAAAAACCTAAGCTTCCCTTATGATGAGGGAGGGGTGGGCATGAGGAATCTAAAAGACATTTGCAGGCCTTCCAATTCAAACAATGGTGGATTTTTAGAACCAAACAAACCTTGTGGGGAGACTTTTTTAGAGCAAAATACTGTCAAAGGTCCAGCCTTGTCAGCAAAAAATGGGATAATGGAGACTCTTTAACTGGGAAATACATGCCGATGAACAGACAACAAGTGGAGCAACACATCCAATGGAAACTTCAAGCTGGAAATTGTTCCTTTTGGTGGGATAATTGGCTTGGCATAGGACCATTAGCACAATTCACCACCAATAGTAACAGTTTCAACAACTCTACAGTGGCTGATTTCTGGGAGGAAGGGAAGTGGAGTTGGAGCAAGATGATAAGGCAGGTACCAGCCAGCCAGTTCTCCAACATATTGACAACAGAGATATTTCCACAGCAACACATTCCAGACAGGGCATTGTGGAAACTCAACGATCATGGGAGCTTCACCTGTTCTTCAGCTTGGGAGGAAATCAGGGATAAAAGAGTCAAGAACCAATTCAATTCCTTCCTATGACATAAGAATATTCCTTTTAAATCATCCTTTTTATTATGGAGAAATATTAGGAGTAAACTCCCTACTAATGAAAGATTGACTAACTTTAACATTGAGCCATCACATTGTTTTTGTTGTCTTGATAGAGCACGTATTGACAGCATAGAACACACATTCAAATCAGGACAATTTGCAGCCAAGGTATGGAGTTATTTTGCAGGAAGTGCAGGCCTACATTCGGACCATTCCTCACTGCAGCTGCTGCTACAGCAATGGTGGACAACAAAGTCCAAAAATGCAGCCCACAAACTGCTGCTACAAGCTACTCCAATATTCATCTGCTGGAAACTGTGGAAGAACAGGTGTGCCTGCAAGTATGGAGGTAAAGCAACCAACATCATCAGGGTGAAGTATGCAGTCTACAAAGACAACTTCAAAATGCTGAACAGTGCATTTCCACATCTCCAATGGCCTGCAAAGTGGACTGATCTAATCCAAAAGAGTGAAAAGTGTGTGCATGAAATCAAGGTGAACATGGTGAAGTGGCTTAAACCTGCAAATCAGTGGCTCAAAGTGAACACTGATGGCAGTGCACTCATGAACCTTGGCAGGCTGGGGGCTGGTGGAATCTTGAGAGACAAACATGGCAAATTGGTGATGGCTTTCACAACACCACTTGGAGAAGGGACAAACAACAAAGCCGAAATAGAGGCAGCCATCTTTGGTTTAACTTGGGCACTTGAGCTTGGATACAGGAACATAATATTGGAACTTGACTCTCAACTACTAGTGCATTGGATCCTAAAGAAGGCAGTCCCTCGGTGGAGTATCATCACTCAACTTGGAAGGCTGCAACAGCTTATCGCTCAAGTCCACAACTTCAAATGCACTCATGTATTCAGAGAAGCAAATTGCGTAGCAGATGCATTATCATAACACAATCACAACACTGACACTCCTCAGGTATATTTCAACAGCCATCAATTACCTAAAGAAGCGAAGTCTTATTATCAACTTGACTTATTGGAGGCCTAATTTTAGAAGAAAGAAGACAAAGAGAATTTTTGAACCTCCTTGAG
Source organism: Solanum pennellii (assembly GCF_001406875.1). Lineage (NCBI taxonomy): Eukaryota > Viridiplantae > Streptophyta > Magnoliopsida > Solanales > Solanaceae > Solanum > Solanum pennellii. Next base: position 35,589,823 of record NC_028641.1, read on the forward strand.
ATTGTTAATCTTTTCAATTTAGCTATAATTAAAATTATAGCTACTTTGAATAGGTTAGTTTTAGTATAGGCTTTCTTGTAAAGGGAGAGTCTCCCTAATTTATGTTTCCTAGATACTTTGAATTGAGAGGAGTCCTCTCCTTAGGTGCTTAATATTTTGGTTCATCTTTTCTGTAAGGGAAGGAGTTGACTTCCTTTGGGAAGTTGACTCTAAACCATCTTAGGTTGGAGGTTAGGTTTATGCCCCCTCCTTGTATTTTGTTTTTTGTTTTAATGATAAGGCCTAGGGGTGTTGCTCAGTCCCTACCCCTCCAAGGGTAATTCAACCAAAAAAAAACCCAAGATACAAAAAACTAAACATTAAATATAATAAACCATAAATTTTAAACCAAATATCCTAAAATCCAAATCTAAAACCTAAAAAAACCCTAAAACCTAACCCTAACCCTATCCCTAACACAAACCCTAACCCTAACACGAACCCTAATTTAACCCTAATCCTAAACCCTATACCCAAAGACAAAAATACCAAAGCCCTAACATTAAACACTAACACATAGATATTACAACTCAAATCCTTAATCCCAAACCCTAAAACCTAAAAAACAACCTAAACCCTAAAACCCTAACACTGACATTAACCACAAACCTAACCCTACCATAAACCCTAAACCCCAAGCCCAAAATATCAAATCTCAAACATTAAACACGAAATCTTTGATAATAAACCTCAAATGCAAAATCCTAAACCCAAAAACCTAAAAAAAACAAACCCCTAACCCTAACCTTAATCCTAAAGCATAATCCCCAAAGCCTAAGCACAAAATACAAAAACCCAAACATTAAACACCAAACCATAGATTTTAAACCTCAAATCCGAAACCCTAAACCCTAACCATAATCCTATCCCTAACACGAACGCTAACCCTAAACCTATCTTTAACCCTAACCCTAAACCCAAATCCCAAAATATAAAACCACTAATATTAAACACTAAACCATAGATATTAGAACTGAAATCCTTATCCACAAGCCCTAAAACCTAAAAAAAAAAACCTAAACCCTAGCTCTAACTCTAACATTAACCCTAATCCTACCATAAACCCTAAACCCCAATCCCAAAATACCAAAACTTTAATGTTAAACACTAAATCATTTATATTAAACCTCAAATCCTAAACTCTAAACCCAAAAACAAAAAAAAAACTGAAACCTTAACCCTAACCTTAACCCTAACCCTAACCCTAAACTATAAACCCAAAACCATAAGCCCAAAAGATAAAAACCCAAACATTAAATACTAAACAATAGATATTAAACATAAAATGTCAAACCATGAACCATAAAACTTAAAAAAAAAACTACACTAACCCTAATCCAAAATACGAAAACCCCAAACATTAGACACTAAACCATAGATTTTAAACCTCAAATCCTAAACAATAAACCCTAAAATCAAAAAATGAAACTAAACCCTAACCCGAACCCTAAACTTAACCCTAACCCTAATCCTAAACCATTAACTCAAAATCCCAAGCCCAAAAAATTGCAAAAGCCAAATTAGTTCTCTCTCTAACTTATCTTTCTAAAACAAACGCTCCCTAACTTTTATACAGTTGCGCGTCCAACGACTAGTCAAATGGCTAGTCTGAAAGGGCCTAACATGGCGCGTGAGATGCTGGCGGCAAACCTCAGACCGCCGGACAAGCCTCAACAGGGGCGCTCAGAGGAAAAGAATCAACCCTCAGCTGAATCCTTCTCTAACGCATCGAATAACTCCGGCAAAGTGCAATCTCAAAGTGCGATGAACAGTGAGCTTTCCCAGAGGGGTGAAGAGAAGACCAACAACAATATTTCCCAAGAATCAATCAGGTGTAATCAAGAATACAATCGTGAAGTTGATGAGTCTTATCAGTTGAAGTTACTCAATAATTATTTATCTAGAAATACTGATGAAACAACCGAAAGAAACGAAGGGGAAAGCTCTGGGAATGTTGCGAATCGTACCCAGGAAGGTGAGAGGCAATATCGACCATCCTCCCAATGGAGTCACGAGGAAACACTGATTGGGGTGGACTCGCAAAAGGAAGATGTTCATCTCACAACAATATCCAGTGAAATGAACCCTAAAATCGCAGGCGATATTCATAAACAGGTGAGCAAGGAGAAAAACAATGATGAAAGAAATCGAAGGAAGGAATCTGTGGAAGCAAGCCTAATATCTAAAGGTCTTCACAACAAAGCTTTAGCAGGAGAGCAGGACATTATTTAGGTGGAGAGTTCTGCAAACTCCTCATTTGCATTCAATCCCAAAGAGGCAGATGCTCAAAAACAAGGCCCTCAGCAAACCTTCAAGGAGCAGGCAGGGGAGGCAAATCATGCAGGTAACCATACTAACCACAACTCTAAGTTCAAATATGCTAATAATGTTGATAAGAATGGCCATGAGCATAAAAATGCTATGGGAAAGTCTGCTGGTAGGACTAGTGGTCAGGATAAGTGTGAGGTAAACAGTCAAAATGAATGTTAGCAGAAAAGGTGTATGATGAGAAGGGCAATAACAATACTAACTTGGAAAAGGAAAGTAATAGTCAGGGAAACAAGAAAATGGGTAAGGGTGATCAAAATCAATGGGCTTAAAATAAGATCATTGAGGTAAGGAATCATCAACACATGAAACAGCAGGAAGAGCAACAAGATAACAGTAGACAGAGTCTGTACCATAGAGAATTCCCTGAAATTTCTAGTAACTTTGAATGAAAGAGTTCTAATGTCCAAAATATTGTTCAGAATATATCTAAACTCAATACTAACTCTTTTAATAATAATAAGAGTAGTCTAGCTACTAAACATGATCAGGTTCAGGAACCTTCTCCTTATACTGTTATCCAAACTGTGGCTGCAAGATTGAGGCACATACATGCTGCTCAAGCTCCTACTGTGGTGTTGAGAAACCACCCAAACAAACTACCAAGCAGGGGCAGCTTGCTTTAATCTTTGATATGTATGATTACATGGACACCATTTTTTAAACCTGAGGAAGATACTCCTATTGTGCCTGCCTGGATTTTGCTTCTTGGATTACCATGTCACTACTACAAGAAAGCTTTACTTACTTCATTGTTGGAATCTGTTGGTAAGGTTCTTTTTCAAGCCACTGCTTCTATCAAAAGGTCTAGTCCAGGAATGGGCAAAGTTAAGATGCAAATAGACTTGACTAAGCCTAGACCTAGACATGTTTGGATAGGACTAGATCCTAAAGATGATACCATTGGATTCTGGCAACCTGTGGAATATGAGAATGTTCCCCCCTATTGTGAGTATTGTAAACATCAGGGACATGATATTGATGAATGTAAATCTAAATTGAGGGATGAAGAGTACAGAAAAAGGAAAGAAAAAGAAGGGGAGAAAAAGAACAAAAACAAAGATTCCAGCAGAGCAAAGGAATAGGAAGATAGACAAATCAAAAGCAAGGAAAATAGTGAGCAACAACAACAACAAGGTATAGGTAATAACAGGCAATGGCATGAAGTGCAGCAAAAGGAGGAGGAATGGCAAACTCAAAAAAGGAAAAAACACAAGACAACAAGAGCAAGCAACCTCAGAGACTGTGTGGAGACCTACTGCCATAAACTTGATTGCAGAGGAGGATCACCAAGAAGGTATAAACACTAATTCTCCTCATTTATTTTTTACTAATCTAGAAATGCAGGATGATCATTATGCACTAGGAGGGGATAAAGGAAATAAAGATCAAAGAATGGGAGATGCAACAAACAATGTAATAAAAGAAAACATTGCAACAATTCAGGAAAGGAACAGAAGTACAAGAATTCTAATCAAGGAGCACATGAGAAAAAGGGCAGACCAACAAAAACAAGTTCAACAAAAAGAAGGGACATATAACAATCCAGGTATCATAGCTGAGAACCCTACAAATATTGAATTAGATATCTCTGTTAGTAGGTTGGTTGTAGCTGTTGGAGGTAAGGAAGAACATACCTCAGGATGGGCATGAGGAGGATTATACTGACCAAAACTCTATTGAGATCACAATAGTAGGAAAATGCAACAGAAGGAGAATGTACAAAAAAAGTCAAAAAAAGGAGCAATACAGGGACAATAGACTTACCATCAACAAGGAAGTGCATAAAGGAATACAAGGTAGAGACACACAAATCATGAAGGCCCAAAATAAAGAAAAAAGGAAAAGGAGATGCAGAACAATATTAGCAAAGATATTGTGGAGAATATCCCCAGAAGTAAAAACAAGCCTAGCAAGCAGAAAAGGGATGCAACTAAGAGAAAACTCAATAAGCAATAAGAGGCAGACCAGGAAAACCATCAGGAAAAGAGTGTGAATTCAGGTAAGGAGTTGGGGGTTGAAGACAAAATGCAGGGTCAGATCAATAGATCAAATAAAACTAGAATATTATACCCCCCCCCCCTCCTAGAGCATTACCTAATAAAGATTATAGCAAATGTCAGGTCAATATTGACCCTCTAATAGATGAATATGAGGTTATCAATTTTGAGGATGAGGTTGAAAAAAATTATCATTATGGACATGAACTTGATGAAGATGATGAGACTAGTGATGCTCTGACAAGAGCATTTAGTCCTCAAAATGACAAAGATTTGGAGGAGGAGGTTCAGCAAGTGACACAAAAGCAAGGTTTATCTCCAAGAAAATTGAAACTTGAGAAGTTTCATTTCCAAAAACAAGACATTAAAACTGCCACTGCTGGCAGACCAAATACAAGACTTTTCTCCTCTAGAGTTCCCCAATGATTAGTACAATCATTTGGAATGTGAGAGGTATCAACACTCATGGAGTCATGGAAAGAATCAAAATTTTCAAAAAAAAATGTATCACCTTGCCATTATTGCTATTCTAGAAACTTTTGCTGATAGTAGTAATGTCGTGAACTTTAAAAATAAGCTAGCCATGGATAATGCTATAGCCAATTGTAACGGCAAAATTTGTCTGTTTTAGAATGGGGATGTTGACTATGTGGTGAAGTATCAGGATGATCAACAAATTACTTGTGATTTCAGCCACAATGAGCTTCTAAAGCATTTCACTATTACTTTTGTATATGCCAAATGTAAAGAGAATCTGAGAAGACCTCTTTGGGATAAAATTCTCCTACAGGCTGAGGTGGAAGAAAGACCCTGGTGCTCAGTGGAAGATTATAATGTTATAACCTCCACTGAGGAAAAATTAAGGGGCATTCCTTAGAATATCAGGAAAAGCCTTGATTTCATTTTCATCATAGAAGGTTGTGGCCTGATGGACATGGGCTTTAGTGGTCAAAAGTACACTTGGTCTAATAATAGGGGCATAATCAAAGGATTTGGAAAAGGCTTGACAGAGGGTCGATAAATGATAAGTGGCTAGAAACTATGCCTCAAACTACAATCACCCATCTTCCTTCCACTGGTTCTGACCATTGTCCTTCGTTATTGGAGATTATTAACAATGAGGGGAGCCATACCAAGTATATAAAATCCCTTAATTGTTGGGTGGATAGCCCTAATTTTTTAGGAATAGTGAAAGCTTGTTGGGATAGGGAGGTGAATAGAAATAGTATATTGATATTTCACCATAAGATGAAAAGGCGCTCTAATACTCTAAGTAAGTGGTCCAAAGAGGAATTTGGGGAAATTTTCAGGACTGTGAGAGAGCTTGAAGAAAAAGTTAAAGAGGCTGAGGAGAAGTTGATACAAAATAATAGTGTTACCAAAAGAGAGAGTCTACATGAATTAATGCCAAATACATTAGATATCTCAAGTTGGAGGGTGCTATTATGAAACAGAAATTTCAGCTACATTGGTTCAAAGAAGGGGATAATAATTCCAAATTCTTCCACTCCTAGATAAGGGGTAGAAGGAGAAGGCTCTTCATTCACAAGATCCATGACAATGAGGAATGGATTCAAGGAGATGAAAACATAAGTAAGGCTGCATGTGAATACTTTTAGGAGTTGTTTACAGGGGAGAGTAAAAGTATGAATGAGACAAACCTATAATGCATCTCTAAAATGGTTACTCAAGAGCAAAATGACAGACTTATTTCTCAGCCTACTATCAATGAATAACAAGAAGTGGTCTTCTCTATGAACCCCAACTCTACCGCAGGGCCTGATGGTATAAATGTGTATTTTTTTCCAAAATGTTGGCACATTATCAATCTAGACTTGATCAGAGTTGTATTAGCTTTTCTCAGTGGTCAGGAGATCCCCAAGTATTTTTCTCATTCTTGTATAGTGCTTCTACCAAAACTGAATAATCCTAACAAGTTGAAAGAGTTCAGGCCTATTAGTGTGAGCAACTTCATCAGCAAAATCATTTCCAAACAGTTAAGTACAAGATTGAGAACTATTCTGCCTAACTTGATCTCTCTCAACCAGTCTGGGTTTGTAAAGGGTAGAAGATTTGGGTTTTTCCAATTTTCTAGGGGCCTTAAGAAAGGAGATCCCCTCTCCCATGCCCTATTTATTTTAGGTTCTGATATGCTTTCAAGATCCTTAAATGAACTCCATAATCATCAAGACTATCATAGATGTTTCATGGAAAGAAGGGGCCCCCAAGTGAATCATCTGAGTATTGCAGATGACACTAGGGGTGGCAGGGGGACCGGGATGGCCCGCCCCGACCCGCGTCCCGACCCGCTGTCACGACCCAACCCGATGGGCCGTGACTAGTGCCCGTTTTGGACACTCACATACAAACCTGTTAAGTATAACCAACTGAAACTAAGACAATATGGAATTTAATCAAATCAAGCCAACCCCAACGCCATATATATATAAAGTGGATCTGTCTCATGAGGAGTCATAACCATTCAACCGTAACAACATACGCGAGCCGACAAGGCCGCCACTATCCAAAGTATAATAGCATACGCAAGCCGACAAGGCTGCCACTACACAATACACAATGATGTACATAGCCGACAAGGCTACCCCAGTACAAGCGGACATCCCAAACAAACCATGTCCAGACCATTATCCAAAACATATATATGCAACCCACATAATGTCTACAGACCTCTAAGAGTATAGTAGTGAAACTCGACGGGACAGGGCCCCACCGTACCCATAGACAAGGAAAAGACTACACAGAAAGTTATGTACCAAAACGACGGGGCTCCGAAACAGTGGAGCTCTCCCAATCAGCAGAGTAGATATCCTAGGCGGGAGGATCACCGAACTGTGCGTCTACACCTGCGGGCATGAAACGCAGCCCCCGAGGAAAGGGGGCCAGTACGGACAATGTACTGAGTATGTAAAGCATAAGGTAAATATGACAGGATACCAACATGATAAGTCGAAACAAGATATCGCTACACATGTACCTTTTAAGTGAAAATCAGACATATCTTTAACATATAAGGTGCCCAGCTTCCCTAGTAAGGGACTCGGCAAAATAATCATCATATATATACATCATACGTACCCGGCCCTCTAGTGAGGGACTCGGTGAAATAGTCATCACATCATCTCCGTCATCATCATCATCATAACCATCCTCATCACCAATCATATATATAATATACATACCCGGCCCTCTAGTGAGGAACTCGGTGACATATGCAAGAAACTCCGCACGAACATTACCCGGCCCGGGACTCGGTGAAATGATAAATGACTCTATGCACGAGCAGAATATTATGAGCAACCATATGCAATTAAAATCATTTCTTATAACTCAATAGAACAATCAACGTGAACCAGCAAGGAGTATTACAAAAGATTAACGTTTTATCAAGATTATGAACCTTTAATACGATATGGAAACATAAAATCTCAATGACTCTAAGAAGCACTACCATAGATATGAGAAATCACCATAGCCTTAGACATAGCTGATATATAGAGGAATAGTTGTGGAAGCAAGAATATACGTCACCTAGACGCTCTAGAAGTAAGTATCAAACTTGTCCGTCATTCGCTCATTTTTAAAAGTCATGCCAAACAAACAAAGAATGGATAGCGTTACATACCTATAGTCGAGCCGCACGTCCAATATTTACTACTCAAGCTATTAATCTATAACAAGCAACAATCGTGCCGCAATTAGATAGAAGTCGCGCTTTACTACTTATTGTAAGCTAGCTAATAATCTAACGAAAATCCGGCAGCGCTTCCCCTATTTTCCTTACTTCGTCCCAATCCGACAACAACCCAAATTATCCACAGCAATACCAATAACACATATAACCAAACAAATCATATTAAACAACCCCCCCCCCAAAACAATTCCGTCTTGGCAACCATAGTAACGAAACAACGACACATCGAGCAATAACTCGTTTTATAATTCGCAACACATCTACCTTATCGTATTCATCCTTTTGAGTATATACCCATAATCACATTAACATATACATAACGCCAAAACAGAATTTCCCGCATTTTGCTTTTAATCAAAACAGCCCAAACACTAACACGACACCACTAATAATCCGATTATAGTTTCCGTTCATACTTAACACATTCAATAACTAAAACAAATTTCCTAAGCTACTGGTCACGCCCCCTTCTTAACATTAATGGCTAATTAACAATGGCATTCTAAGGAATTAACACACCAAGCAAAGAGATTACTAACCAAATTCTTTTGTAGCTGCTGGCCGAGGGTTGCATGGTTGGTTTTCTCCATTTCCATGGCTGCCTAAGCTAAGTGGTGAAGAAGATTATATGTTTGCCATGCATTTCACCACCTCATTCATAATATGAAGTGGAGGCAGTCCCCCTCTACACGTGCCCCACTAAGGGCCAGCTCCCAATCTGATTTCTTTTAATTTGCCTTGAGTGGTGGGGCCCACTTGATTAATTTAATCCTAATCAGCCACTAATTAATCCCTCACTTAATGTTAATGACACTTACATTAGCCAAATCATACTTTATCACATTTGGAATTAACATCCTTGCCTAATATTTCTTTAATCACTTGGAACTTAAAATAAAATCTCATTCCCCGGACTTACATCTACTAGTTCATGACGCACACTACGTATAAAAATACGAGGCGTAACATCTTTCCCCCCTTAGGAACATTCGTCCTCAAATGTTATGTTAGCGTCTTACAAAAAGAAATTCCAGCGAGGTCTCTCTAACAGTTATACCTATCAACCTGCATTCCGTAACTTACAGATGCCTCACAGAGTCACAACTTACTACATAATCTCGTTTATCATTCAATATAGTCAAGCTAGGAATTGAATTACCTGCAGGTACGGGGAACAAGTAAGGATACTTATTCTTCATTTCGTCTTCCGCTTCCCAAGTCATCTCCTCCCTATTATTATTTCGCCACAACACTTTGACGGAAGCCACATCCTTAGTACGTAACCTTCTAACCTGGCGATCAAGTATAGCTACGGGTTTCTCCTCATATGACAACTCCTCTGTTACCTGAACATCATCTACAGGAAATACTCTAGAAGGATCACCAATACATTTACGTAGCATCGATACATGGAAGACAGGATGTACCACATCCAAATCAGATGGTAGATCCAACTCATAGGCAACCTTGCATATCCTACTAACAATCTGATAAGGCCCAATGTATCTCGGACTGAGCTTCCCCTTCCTGCCGAATCTCATCACACCCTTCATGGGTGATATCTTCAGGAATACCCAGTCACCAATCTGAAACTCCAGATCTCGATGCCGATTATCTGCATATGACTTCTGTCGACTCTAGGCTGCTAATAATCTTTCATGAATAAGCTTCACCTTGTCAACAGCTTGCTGAATCATATCCAGGCCTATTAACTTAGTCTCGCCAACATCGAACCAACCAATAGGTGACCTGCACTTCCTCCCATATAAGGCCTCGTACGGTGCCATCTGGATACTAGAATGGTAGCTATTATTATAGGCAAACTCAATGAGCGGCAAGTGGTCATCCCAACTACCTTTGAAGTCAATAACACAGGCCCGCAACATATCTTCTAATGTCTGAATAGTACGCTCAGCCTGCCCATCAGTCTGAGGGTGAAATGATGTGCTAACGTTCACCTGTGTCCCTAATCCCTTCTGAAATGATCTCCAAAAGTTGGCTATAAATTGAGCTCCTCTGTCTGATATAATGGACGTGGGAACCCCATGAGTCTCACTATCTCCCTGACATATAACCTCGCATAATCTTCAGCCGAATAAGTAGTCCTGACTGGAAGAAAATGGGCCGATTTCGTCAGCCTATTTACAATAACCCATATAGAGTCATACTTCCGTTGAGTGCGAGGTAAGCCTGTAATGAAGTCCATATTAATCATCTCCCATTTCCAATTCGGGATCTCTATCTCCTGTAATAATCCACCAGGCTTTTGATGTTCGATCTTGACTTGTTGACAATTCGGGCACTGAGCAACAAACTCCGCTATGTCCTTTTTCATGCCATCCCACCAGTATAAGCATCTGAGGTCATGATACATTTTCGTTGACCTGCGTGAATAGAATAACGGGAAGAGTGTGCCTCTCCCATAACCTGCCGTCGTAGCCCCGCAATATCGGGTACACACAATCTGCCTTCATATCGTAACACTCCGTCAGGTCTAAGCTTAAATGGGGTCTTCTTCTCTATACTGTGCCAGAATAGGGTCCTCGTACTGGTGTCTCTTTACCTCATCTATGATTGAGGACTCATCAACCTCTCGAATAGAAACTCCACTATCTTCTGAATTAGCCAGACGGACTCCAAGGCTGGATAGCCGCTGAATCTCCCGAACCATCTCCCTCCTTTCTGGTTGTACATCTGTCAAGCTACCCATGGACTTACGGCTAAGAGCATCTGCTACAACATTTGCTTTCCCAGGATGATATAAAACATCATCATAATCCTTTAGCAACTCTAACCACCGCCTCCGTCGTAAGTTCAGCTCCTTCTGTTTAAAGATATATTGGAGACTCTTATGATCTGTATAGATGTCCACATGGACACCATATAAATAATGCCTCCATATCTTCAAGGCATGAACCACGACTGCTAACTCCAGATCGTGAGTAGGATAATTCTTTTTATGCTTCCTAAGCTGTCGGGAGGCATAGGCTATAACTTTGCCATGCTACATCAATACACATCCTAGCCCAACACCCGAAGCATCACAATAAATAACATAGCCGTCTGGTCCCTCCGAAAGAGTTAGGACTGGAGCTGTAGTCAATTTGTCTTTTAATAGCTGGAAGCTTCTCTCACAAACATCAGTCCAGTGGAACTTGGCTGCCTTTTGAGTTAGCCTTGTCAAAGGCGCTGAAATTGAGGCAAACTTTTCTATGAATCTGCTGTAATATCCTGCTAACCCCAGAAAGCTGCGTACCTTAGTAGGTGTCGTAGGTCTGGGCCAAGTCTTTACCGCCTCAATCTTCTGCGTGTCTACCCGAATACCATCAGCTCCAATAATATGCCCCAAGAATGCCACTGAAGTCCACCAGAACTCGCACTTGGAGAACTTAGCATACAATTTCTGGTGCTGAAGCACCCTAAGTACCATCCTTAAATGGTCTGCATGATCCTCTTCTTAACGTGAATAGACCAGAATGTCGTCTATAAATAAAATAACAAGCATATCAAGGAATGGTTTAAACACTCGATTCATTAAATCCATAAACAGCGCTGGAGAATTAGTCCACCCAAAATACAGCAATCTAAACTCATAATGCCCGTATCGGGTCCGGAATGTCGTCTTTGGAATATCTGCCTCCCTTACCCGCACCTGATGATAACCTGACCGCAAGTCTATCTTTGAAAACACTTAGCACCCTGCAACTGGTCAAATAGATCGTCAATCCTTGGGAGGGGATACCTGTTCTTTACTGTTACTTTGTTCAGCTGCCTATAATCAATACACATCCGCAGCGACCCATCCTTCTTCCTCACAAACAGTACCGGTGCTCCCCAAGGTGACGTACTAGGCCTGATGAAGCCCTTTTCTAGTAAATCTCTCAATTTCTCTTTCAATTTTTTCAACTTAGCAGGTGCCATTCTATAAGGAGGTATAGATATAGGCTGGGTATCTGGCAGTACATCTATAGTAAACTCTATCTCTCGTTCTGGAGGAAGGCCTGGAAGTTCCTCTGGGACTACATCGGGAAATTCATTAACTACCACGATTGATTGAAGAGTCAGTGCCTCTTCCTTTATGTCATGCACCCAACCCAGATGATAAATATAGCCTTTTCTAACCATCTTCCTGGCCTTACGGTATGAAATAAACTTACCTTTCGGCGATACTGTACTCCCCTTCCACTCTATAATCGGTTCCCTTGGAAATTGAAATCGAACTATCTTTCCTCCGCAATCAACATTAGCATAACAAGCAGCCAACCAATCCATGCCCATGATAATATCAAACTCAATCGTATTTAACTCTATTAGATCTGCTATGGTACGACGATTATATATAACCACTGAACAATTCTTATATACTCGCGTAGCTATGACAGAATCTCCTGCAGGTGTAGCTACCTCAAATGGTTCTATCAACTTAGACTCTATTCCGATCCTACTAGCAACGAAGGGGGATATAAATGATAAGGTGGAACCTGGGTCTATCAATGCATACACACTTCGGGAGAATAGTGATAATATACATGTCATCATATTAGGTGACGTCTCCTGATCCTGCCTACTAGTCAAAGCATATATGCGGTTCGAGGGACCGCTAGAACTAGAAGCTCCACCACGTCCTCTACCATGGCCTGTTGGCGCCTGAATACCCTGCCCCGTAGGGCGCATAACCACAGAAAAAGATGAACCAGCAACGGACCCAGTAGGTTGTGCCATACCACCTGCACTACCTCTAAGGTGACACTCCCTCATAGTATGACACTGACGGCCATAAGAAAAACATGCACCTGTAGCCCAACGACATTCCCCAGGATGGGACCTACCACAACGAGAACACCGAGGCAAAGGTGGCCTCGACTGGCTCAAACCCCTGCCCATCTGTGACCCTGGTACCCTAGAGCTCTGACCAGCTTCCGAATATCCCGTACGATCGAACCCCCTACACATGGAACGTTGGGGTGCACTCTGTGCTGGCTGGGAAGAAAATCTAACATGCTGCTGAGACTGCCCGCCTCGAAACTCGTCAGTATAACCTGCTGATCTAGCCCTCTTATGCTGGCCTCTATTATAATCTCTATTTGGTTGACGTCCCCGGTGCCGATCCTCTACCCCCTGTGCATATGCCTGCACCCGAGCAATGTCCACACCTGGCTGAAGAGTCACTGCCATACAACCGTCAATCAGATAACGATCCAATTCAATCACATAACGATGTACCATGTCTGCCATATCAGCCACAATAGTAGACGCATGCCTAGCCAATGAATCAAACTCGAGGCTATACTCTCGAACGCTCCTGCCATTCTGCCTCAAACGCAAGAATCTATCGACTCTAGCTCGCTTCATCTCTGGAGGAAAGAAGTGGCCCTGGAAAGCCTCCACAAATTCATCTCATACCGCTGGAGGAGCACCCTCACCCCTAGATAACTCCCAAGACTCATACCAATTAATAGCTATATCCCGCAAACGATGCGTAGCCAACTCAACAGATTCGGCCTCTGAAGCCTTAATTATCCTCAATGTACGCTGCATCTGACGAATAAACTCTTGCGGATCATCCTGGGGCCTTGTCCCAAAGAACTCTGGGGATTACAACTTAAGAAGTCACGAGCCCTTAAGCTATCAGATCTGTCCGCATGATCAACTCCTAGTCCATGTCTGCGAGCCTGACCTGCCACTAATCTAGTCAGCAACTGAACCGAATCCCTCATGGCCCTATCCTCCGCCCCTGGCTGAGGAGCTGGAGGTTTAGGTGCTGGGGCCTCGGGGGCTGGTGGTGGTGTCCCCCGAACTGGAGTTGCTGCTGCTCTAAGCTCCTCTAGCGGTGGCGTTGTAGCAGAGCTCTCCGACTGGAGCACAATACCAGGCATAGACTGGGCACGGGCCCTAGTAACTCTCCGGGTCTGACTAGTACCTTCTGCTACCAATTTGCCCTTCTGGGCGGCTGTCCCTTTCTTTGGAGGCATAGCTGAAAACACAGTGATTCGTTAGAGAGGGATTATCCTATTAATATAGCTCTATCGCACGATCTAGAATAAGAAGAAAGGATGACATCCTAAATGTCCTGTAGCTTCCTGTTTATAGATGTGGTGCACAACACACCGATAAACAAGACTCTACTAGACACGGTCTGTAGACACTTCCGAGGAAGAACTGCTCTGATACCACTCTATGTCACGACCCAACCCGATGGGCCGTGACTAGTGCCCATTTTGGACACTCACATACAAACCTGTTAAGTATAACCAACTGAAACTAAGACAATATGGAATTTAATCAAATCAAGCCAACCCCAACGTCATATATATATAAAGAGGACCTGTCTCATAAGGAGTCATAACCATTCAACCGTAACAACATACGCGAGCCGACAAGGCCGCCACTATCCAAAGCATAATAGCATGCGCAAGCCGACAAGGCTGCCACTACACAATACACAATGATGTACGCAGCCGACAAGGCTGCCCCTGTACAAGCGGACATCCCAAACAAACCATGTCCAGACCATTATCCAAAACATATATATACAACCCACATAATGTCCACAGACCTCTAAGAGTACAGTAGTGAAACTCGACGGGACAGGGCCCCGCCATACCCATAGACAAGCAAAAGACTACACAAAAAGTTATGTACCAAAACGACTGGGCTCCGGAACAGTGGAGCTCTCCCAATCAGCAGAGTAGATATCCTAGGCGGGAGGATCACCGAACTGTGCGTCTACACCTGCGGGCATGAAACGCAGCCCCCCGAGGAAAGGGGGGTCAGTACGGACAATGTACTGAGTATGTAAAGCATAAGGTAAAGATGACAGGATACCAATATGGCAAGTCGAAACAAAATATCGCTACACATATACCCTTTTAAGTGAAAATCATGCATATATTTAACATTTAAGGTGCCCAGCTTCCCTAGTAAGGGGCTCGGCAAAATAGTCATCACGTCATCTCCGTCATCATCATCATCATAACCATCCTCATCACCAATCATATATATAATATACATACCCGGCCCTCTAGTGAGGGACTCGGTGACATATGCAAGAAACTCCGCACGAACATTACCCGGCCCGGGACTCGGTGAAATGATAAATGACTCTATGCACGAGCAGAATATTATGAGCAACCATATGCAATTAAAATCATTTCTTATAACTCAATAGAACAATCAACGTGAACCAGCAAGGAGTATTACCAAAGATTAACGTTTTATCAAGATTATGAACCTTTAATACGATATGGAAACGTAAAATCTCAATGACTCTAAGAAGCACTACCATAGATATGAGAAATCACCATAGCCTTAGACATAGCCGATATATAGAGGAATAGTTGTGGAAGCAAGAATATACGTCACCTAGACGCTCTAGAAGTAAGTATCAAACCTGTTCGTCATTCGCTCATTTTTAAAAGTCATGCCAAACAAAGAAAGAAAGGATAGCGTTACATACCGTATAGTCGAGCCGCATGTCCAATACTTACTGCTCAAGCTATTAATCTATAGCAAGCAACAATCGTGTCGCAATTAGATAGACGTCGCGCTTTACTACTTATTGTAAGCTAGCTAATAATCTAACGAAAATCTGGCAGCACTTCCCCTATTTTCCTTACTTCGTCCCAATCCGACAACAACCCAAATTATCCACAGCAATACCAATAACACATATAACCCAACGAATCATATTAAACAGCCCCCCCCCCCTAAAAAAAAAGCAGTTCCGTCTCGGTAACCATAGTAACGAAACAACGACACACCGAGCGATTACTTGTTTTATAATTTGCAACACATCTACCTTACCGTATTCATCCTTTGGAGTATATACCCATAATCACATTAACATATACATAACGCCAAAACAGAATTTCCTGCATTTTGCTTTTAATCAAAACAGCCCAAAGACTAACACGGCACCACTAGTAATCCGATTATGGTTTCCGTTCGTACTTAGCACATTCAATAACTAAAACAAATTTCCTAAGCTACTGGTCACGCCCCCTTCTTAACATTAATGGCTAATGAACAATGGCATTCTAAGGAATTAACACACCAAGCAAAGAGATTACTAACCAAATTCTTTTGTAGCTGCTGGCCGAGAGTTGCATGGTTGGTTTTCTCCATTTCCATGGCTTCATAAGCTAAGTGATGAAGAAGATGATATGTTTGCAATGCATTTCACCACCTCATTCATAATATGAAGTGGAGGCAGCCCCCCTCTATACGTGCTCCACTAAGGGCCAGCTCCCAATCTGATTTCTTTTAATTTGCCTTGAGTGGTGGGGCCCACTTGATTAATTTAATCCTAATCAGCCACTAATTAATCCCTCACTTAATGTTAATGACACTTACATTAGCCAAATCATACTTAATATCACATTTGGAATTAACATCCTTGCCTAATATTTCTTTAATCACTTGGAACTTAAAATAAAATCTCATTCCCCAGACTTACATCTACTAGTTCATGACGCGCACTACGTATAAAAATACGAGGCGTAACACCCGCCCCGTTTCGAACCCGGCCCATCCCCTAGGGTTTAAGGGGTTTAAGGGGTGGGGGATGACGGGACCGGTCAGAGGCCGGTTCACCCCTGCGTCCCGGTCGACCCGGCCCGGTCTCGGCCCGGTTGAACCGACCGGTTCGCGGGATCCCCTTTTTTAAAAAAAAATTTTAAAAATTTGACCGTTTAGATCCGTTGGGGAAACGGCTAGTGCCCCCCCCCCCCAACGGATTTTTTCTCCTTTTTGTGTTCCCAAACTCCCCCTACCACCCCCCTAATTTTAAAACTTTATTTTAAACCCTCAAGTTATAATAATTACCTTTAACCCATTTTTAATACGATAAATACACCTATCCCCTACTATTTCTTACAAAATCATCTATTCTCTTTTGTCTCATCTATTTTCTATATCCTCTCAACTCTCAACTCTCAAGTGTCAATCTTAATTTCTATTCCATTTTAATTCTCATATTATTAGAATCCATATATTTCAATTTTCAATTCAAAATTTTCATATTATATCAATAAATATAATTATATTATCTCATGTAATCAAGTATTGGTTGGAGTTACAAATTACAAGTTACAACAAATCACAAGCTTCAACGAGTAAAGAAAAAAACAGTAGTAAAAGTGGTGGTACTTCATCTAAATCAACGAGTAGAGTTAGATTTAACATAAATGATTCTACTTATGTTGATGATACTTCTTATAATATTGATTCAAATGTTCAACTCGATCACGAAAGTTTAGAATGGCGTTATGGTAATATTAATCCTAATGTTGATGAAAATTCAGGTGAAGAAGTAGAAGCTTATTTGGGAGAAGAGGAGTTAGAAGAAACACCTACTAGTCCGGTGACATAAGTTCCAAATGAGACTATCAAATTACCGGAGCAAAATTTTTGACATCCACCCCTTATACCTCCCACAAGGGAGAAGGTGAAGTATCAACGACCTAAAACTTCTATTGTGTGGCAATTTATGACTTTTGATAAAGAAAATAGGGTTGCTATTTGTAATAAGTGTAAGCAACCTTTAAACAGAAATAAGGTGGGGGTCAAGGTGGAACGGGGGGATTAAATAGACATTTGTTATCTTGTGTGCCGATTCAATATAAAGAAGCTAAAGCATTAGCCAATAGAAAAAAGGGAATTTCAATTAATGAATCAGATATTACCGGTAATGCATCGATAGGGGCTGCTAACATGGTTCAAGGAACATTAGATCCTTTTAACCCCGCTGGTCCAATAACACAACGTAAATATAATAAGGAATTAGATAGGGAAAATTTAGCTAAAATGGTTTCTGTTTGTGGTTTGCCTTATAGTTTTCCTTCAAATCCCGGTTTTATTGAATATATTCAACAAACTTATAATCCGGATTATAGAGTCTTTTCAAGAAATACTATTAAATATGATGTTTTTGAATATCAAGGTAAACATTGTCAATTTCTTCGTTGTCTATTTAGCATATTAGATAGTAGAGTGTCTATAACTTCGGACATGGGTCGTAGTGTTAATGGAAATGATTATTTAACTATTACTGCACATTGGATTGATAATAATTGGAATTTGCAAAAAAGAATTATTAGTTATAAACTATGTATAGAGAAAAAAACAAGTGCATATTTAGCTTCAAATATTTTAAGTGTTTTAGATTATTACATGATTATAGATAAAATAATGTCTGTCACATTAGATAAAGCATCTAATAATACAAATGCTGCTAAAATGTTAAAAGTTAGATTATGTCCTATTGACAATAATGTTTTTCATGTTAGATGTTTTGCACATATATTAAATTTAGTTGTACAAGATGGTATTTCATTATTTGATTGTGGTAGCGTAAAAGTTGAATATGTTGTTACCTGAATTTTTCATACAAACAATGCTGCTAGAATTAGGAATTTAATGATTGTTTACTATGTGAATTGTCACCTACAAAAATTCCAAAACATATTAAAACAAGGTGGAATTCTCTTTACAAAATGCTTTCGGTTGCTTATAAATATAGAAGACCTATACAAATGATTTTAATGCTCATAATGCTGACCGATTAGATAGAATTTGTGATGAAGATTGGGAAGAAATTAAAGAACTATTACAATTTTAAGACTTTTTTTATGATGCTACTACCATGTTTTGAGGAATTTATTATCCTACTATTTCATCCGTATTAATAAATATTTGTGCTCTTTCAATTCAATTTTGTAAATATAAAAAAATAGATAAATTTAGAGTTGCAATTGAAGGAATGATTGAAAAATTTTAAATTTTTTTTTTCCTATTCCTTAAGTTTTTTTAACGGCTACTTTACTTCATCCTGCTTATAAATTACAAGGTGTGCAAGGCCTTGTTGATACTTCTTATGAAACTTTAGAAGTTTTACCGAAAGAAATTCCAAATTGTCAAACGTGTAAGTCTAGCATAAAATTAGAAGCAAAACTGTTGTATGAAAAATATAGAACTATTGAAAATTTTAAAGGAGAAGTTGGTCAAACTTCTAATGTTGAGATAGATTTGTCACTTTCAATTTCATGATTTTGAAGAATATCTTAATCAATCTTTAGAAGTATTGGAAATCAAAGATGGCAATGAAGATTTATTAGGATGGTGGAGTAGGCGAAGCGATGCATTTCCAACTTTGAGCAAAATGGTTCGTGATGTTCTAGCTATTCAAGCTTCATCAGTTGCATCGAAGGCTGCATTCAGTGCGGCAAGGTTTCAAATTGGTGATCATAGACATTCATTGGCGGAAGACGGTTCGGAAACAACAGTTTTATTTAGAGACTCGTCCAATGCCGAAAGGAGGAATAACAATTTGCCAAAGTTAAGTAAAAAACAAGCAAGTTGGATCAAAACACAAATTGAATGCAGTGATGATGAATTAGAGGAACAAGAATTTCTAACAAGTTTGCCAACACCGGAGGATATCACCATCGATATGATGCGACAATTAGAATTAAATTTTAAAGGACAAAACAGATATTTTTAGATTACATTCGAGAACTAATTGAAACAGAACCCTTCCTAGAAGGTGGATGCGTAAATTTAGTTACTCATCTAATGAGAACTTATTAAAACAGAACCCTTCCTAGAAGGTGGCTGCGTAGATTAGTTACTCCACTAATATTTGTTAATTGTAACTTCTAAGTTCTATTGAATAAATTTGAACGTTTTAACTTTTGTTCAAGTTTTTTTTATACAATTATTGTTTTGCATTTTAATTTTAATATATACAATTAAATATATACTAAAGTACTAAACTAATTTTAAAATATTTAATTTAAAGTTTACAATTTACATTACTTTAAAATATTTATATTACAAATTTAAACTTCTCAAATTTGAAATTTAAGTTGAAACTTGAAATTTGAAACATGAATCTTAAAATTTGAAAATTGAAACTTTAAATTTGAAATTTATTTTGATATTTGAAAGTCAAAAATTAAATTTAAAATTTATTAGCTAAAGACGTGTAATTTTAAAAAAAAACCCCGTCCCATGCCGTCCCGTCCCCCCAAATCCCATCCCATCCTGTATATATAGTGGAACGGGATGTGACCTATTTTTGTCCCCCCAATCCCGGTCCCCAATCCCGGTCCCGTGTAAAATCCCCTCTCCCCATGCCCTGTCCCGTCCCCCTTCGTCCCGTCCCCCAGTCCCCTTCCCCGTCCCCTTGCCAGCCCTAGTCTGACATCGTCCTATTTACTCTAGGAAGGGTTAAGTCTCTTAAACTCATCATGCAGACTCTCAGAACCTATGAAGATACTTCTGGCCAGTTGATTAACAGTGAGAAAAGTCACTTCACGATTCATCAAAGTGTGTTTGACACCACAAAAGAGAGAATTAAAAGGATCATTGGGTTCAAACAAAGGCAAGGGATTACCAATTATCTGGTATGTCCACTCTTTGTGGGTAGGCCCAGGATTTCATATTTTTCTGACCTTATTCCTAAAGTTTTTTTGCAGGATTACAGGGTGAAAAACCAAGCAATTAAACAATGGTGGAAGAGCTGTGTTTATTAATCATGTTATTCAAGCCTTACCCATTCATTTAATCTCAGCTATCACTCCCCTGCCAATGTAATTAAGAAAATACAAATGCTGATGGCAGATTTCTTTTGGGGCTGGAAGAGTGACAAAAAGAGGTATCATAGGGCTTCCTAGAGGAACCTTAGCAATCCTATTGATGAAGGGGGGGGGGGAATGAAAAATCTGAAGGATGTGTGTTTAGCTTTCCCATATAAACAGTGGTGGGACTTTAGAGCTAAGCACACATTATGGGGAGAATTCATCAAAGCCAAATATTGCCAGAGATCAAATCCTATCTGCAAGAAATGGGATTTTGGGGATTCACTAAAATGGAAACATATGATTCATAATAGGTGTAAGGTGGAGCAACACATTCAATGGAAGCTGAACTCAGGGAATTGTTCCTTTTGGTGGACAACTGGACTGGGAAGGGCATCTTGCTCAATTTTTAGTAACAGCCAGAGGTTTGATAACAGGAAAGTAGATGATTTTTGGGTAGAAGGCTAATAGAACTATCAAATACAAGTTCAACAGGCACCCCTTAGGCAACTATCCTAGCAATACCAGTTCCTCAGCATCAATATTGCTACTATCCTAGCAATACCAGTTCCTCAGCATCAATATTCTAACCAAGCTTACTGGAAAATTAAAACCCCAATGGCATGTTCACTTGTGCTTCAGCCTAGAGTGAAATCAGGAAAAAAGGCCCAAGGATCAATTTAGGGCTCTCATTTGGCACATGCATACACCATTTAAAGCCTCATTTCTTCTTTGGAGAGCTTTAAATGGAAAGCTACCTACTAATGACAGGTTAATTAACTTTGGTTTAAAACCTTCTATCTTTTTTTTGCAGGAGTAGGGCAGGATTAGATACCATCAACCATATCTTTAACAATGGAGAGCTTGCTAGTTTGCTGGAATTTATGGAAACATAGATGTGCTTGTAAATATGGAGGCAAAACCCCTAATGGCACCAGGGTCAGGTATGCAATTTATAGTGATATTTATAAACTTATAAAATCTATTTTTCCTCAGGTTAGCTGGCCCACTACTTGGTGTGGAATAATCCAACTAGCTGAAAGATGTATCTATGTGACAACGGTGCAGAAGATAGCCTGGACAAGACCACCTGATCAATGGATCAAAGTTAATACAGATGGAAGTGCAATTGATAATCCAGGCAAGATAGGGGCAGGAGGTATACTAAGAGATAATGAAGGCAATCTCATATTAGCATTTACCTCACCCCTGGGAAGTGGTACCAAAAATCAAGCAAAACTAGGAGCAGCTATCTTTGGTATATCTTGGGCTTTGGAACTAGGATACAGGAAAAGCATATTGGAAACGGATTCCATGCTAGCAAACATATGGATACTACAAAAAAACTAATCCTTAGTGGAGCATTTGCAATCAACTAGACATATGAAGGGTCTCATAGCTCAAAATTATGAATTCAAATGTACTCATGTTTACAGGGAAGCTAACTGGGTGGCTGATGCACTGTCCAAACATAGCCACAATATTGCTTGTCCGGAAATCTACTATACTCTTCAAGAGCTACCTAAGAAGGCAAAGGCTTATTTTCAATTGGACTTAATGGAGATGCCAAGCTTCAGAAGGAAGAAAACAAAAAAGATCAAAGAACCTCCTTAAACATTCTACTAACTTTTCAATTAAGTCCAAAATACAAAAATCCAAACATTATATACTGAACCATATGTTTTAAACCTCAAATGTAAACCCTGAACCATAAAACCTTAAAAAAACCCTAAATCCTAACCCTAATCCTAATTCTAACCCTAACCCTAACCCTAAACTTAAACCTTAAACCTAGTTTAAAAAAAGTCCAAAAAAAAACATAAGTCCAAAATATGAAAACTAAAACACTAAACACTAAACCATAGATTTTGAATCTCAAATTCTAAACCACAAACCCTAAAACCTAAAAAAAATCCAAAACTCTAACTGTAACCTTCCCTCATCTTAACACTAACCCTAACTCGAAACCCCAAACCCAAAGTACAAAAATCCAAACATTAATCACTAAACCATATATTTTATATAAAAAATGCTAAACCCCATTACTTAAAACCTAAAAAAAACTAAACCCTAACCCAACCATATCCTACATATGAATCCTAACCCTATCCTCAACTCTAACCCTAACCCTAATCCTAAACCATTAACCTAAAGCCCAAAGCCCAAAGCACAAAAACCCAATCATTAAACACTAAACCATAAATTTTAAACCTCAAATCCTAAACCCCAAAACCTAAAACCTAAAAAAAATCTAAATCCTCACCCTAACCCTATCCGTAACATGAACTCTAACCCTAACTCTATCCTTAAAACTAACCCTAAACCCTAAACCCTACACTCAAAGCCTAAAACACCAAAACACTAACATTAAGCACTATACCATAGATATTA
This sequence comes from Solanum pennellii, assembly GCF_001406875.1. Classification (NCBI taxonomy): domain Eukaryota; kingdom Viridiplantae; phylum Streptophyta; class Magnoliopsida; order Solanales; family Solanaceae; genus Solanum; species Solanum pennellii. Next base: position 35,612,871 of record NC_028641.1, read on the forward strand.
GAACTCAAATCCGTAAACCCAAACCCTAAAACCTATAAAACAACCAAAACCCTAACCCTAACCCTACACCCTAAACCACAAGCCCAAAATACTAAAACCCAAACTTTAAACACTAAACCCTTGATATTATACTTCAAATGCTAAACCCTAAACACAAAAATCTTAAAAAACCAAAACCCTAACCTTAACCCTAAACCCTAACCATAAACCATAAACCCGAAATCGTAAGCCAAAAATACCTAAACCCAAACATTAAAAACTAAATCATAGATGTTAAACCTCAAATGCTTAACCTTAACCATAAAATCTAAAGAAAATCTAAACCCTAACCCTAATCCTAAACCTAACCTAACCCTAACCCTAATCCTAAACCTAACCTAACCTAACCCTAACCCTAACCCTAAACCCTAAACCCGAAAATATAAGTCCAAAAAAAGTAGTCCAAAACAAAACCTAAGTCCAAAATATGAAAACCGAAACATCAAATACTAAACCATAATTTTTAAACCTTCAATGTTAAACCCTGAAACATGAAACCTATAAAAAACATACACCCAAACCCTAATCGTAACCCTAACCCTAAACCCTCATCCTAAGTCCAAAAACAAAAGTCCAAAAAATCCTAAGTCCAATATACGAAAATCCAAATATTAAATACTAAAACATAGAATTTAAACCTCAAATTCTAAACCACTATCCCTAAAAAATAAAAATAAAAACTAAACCCTAACCAAAACCCTAATCCTAACCTTAACCGTAACCCTAACCTTAAACCGTTAACCCAAAACCCCAATCCCAAAATACCAAAATCCAAACATTAAAAGCTAAACCATAGATTTTAAAAAATATATATATTGTAAGGGTAAATTAACTAACCTTATTAGGTTGAATCATTTTGACCCATCATATGTATGAAGGTAAGGTCAAGCCCCCCTTCGGATACAATTTTATTTTGTGAATTGATAAGGCCTGGGGATGTTGCTCAGCCCCTAACCGACCACAAGGATCGTTCGAATAAAAAAAATTCCAAAACCCAAAAATTAAATATTAAACCATAGATTTTAAACTTCAAATGCTAACCCTGAACCATAAAACCTAAAATAAACCTATACCCTAACCCTAATCCAAATCCTAACCCTTACCCTAAAACCTAAAACCTAAACGCTATGTCCAAAGAAAAACCTTAAGTCCAAAAGACGAAAACCCAAACATTAAACACTAAATCACAGATTTTAAACCAAAAATACTAAACCCCAAAACCAAAAACCTAAAAAAACCCTAAACCCTAACCCTATCCTGCACTGTAACCCTGAACCCTAAACCCCAAAAAATTATTATGGTCAATGACAACCAAGGGATGGATATTCTTCCTCTACAGGCTCAGTATATGACTTCTCCATCAGCTGAACCTCCTGATAAGAGACAATAAGTGTGCTAGATTAATACAGAACCTCTTTTTGATGAGTATGCAGTGGATAATTCTGAGGATGAGCTAGATAAGGACAACCACTCTCTAGATGATCCTTGATGAGGATGATGAGACTAGTGAGGCTCTTATTAAGGCCTTTAGTCCTCATAATGATTAGGCCCTAGAGGAGGATATTCATCAGGTAGTACAAGGTCAGCGCCTATCCCCAAGAGGGTTCCAACATGACAAATTCCACTTCAAGAAACAAGATGTCAATACTGTCACTGCTGGCAGACCTAACACTAATTTCTTTTCCTCTAGATCTTCCCAATGATTATTACAATCATATGGAATGTGAGAGGATCAACACTCAAGGGGTGTTTGAGAGAATCAAGATGTTCAGAAAACATCACCATTTATCTGTTATCACTATTTTTGAACCATTATCTGTGTGTTCATGTTCAAAGCTTTAAGGTCCAATTAAACATGGAAAATGCTACTAGTAATTGTAATGGTAAAATTTGGGTTTTTTTGAGTAGTGATATTTGAGGGTAATATTCTTGATGAAGATGAATAGCAAATCACTTGCAACATGAAACACAATGAATTACAATACCAATTTACTAGTACATGTGTCTATGCTAAATGCAAAGATCACCTTAGGAGACCTCTTTAGGACAAAATGATTCAGCAAGACACTTTGAATGATAACCCCTGGTTTACTGTAGGTGATTTCAATGTCATAACTTCTGTGGAGGAAAAACTTGGAGCGGTGCCTTATTATATAAGGAAAAGCCTGGACTTCATTACTTTTATTGAAGCATGTGGGCTCTTGGACATTGGTTTTAGTGGACACAAATTCACTTGGTCCAATAAAAGGGGTATTAATCATAGAATCTGGAAAAGGCTTGACAGGGCTATGGTAAATGACTCTTGGTTGGAAAAGATACCACAAACCACTATAACTCATTTGCTAGCTATAGAATCAGATCATTGTCCTCTTCTCATGGAAATGATTTCCAAGGAAGCTGAACACATCAAATATTTCAGATTCCTCAATTGTTGGGTTGATAATCCTCATTTCATGGACACTGTAAAAACTTGTTGGGAGAAGGAAGTGACAGGTAATGGGATTTCACCATAAGATGAAAAGGTTATCCAATACTCTAAGTGTTTGGTCAAAAATAGAATTTGGTGATATTTTCCAAAAAGTGAGGATGTATGAGGAACAAGTTTGCATAAAGCAGAAGAAAATTAGATCCTTAATCAAAGTGGTTCTCACAGGACTGCTCTTCATGAAGTTAATGCCCAATATATCAAATTCCTCAAGTTGGAGGACACTATTTTGAAACAGAAAACCCAACTCCAATGGTTTAAGGAAGGTGATACCAATTCGAAATATTTCCACTCGGTCATAAGGGGAAGAAGGAGGAAGTTATCTGTCCACAAATTTGTCACTAAAAATGGAGATTGGATACAAGGTGATGATAACATTGCTCAGGCTGCTTTGAGATGTTAGTATATCACTCCTATGCAAGAATTGTATGAAGTCTAAGTACACTTCATTAAAGTTAAAAAGTTTTAAATTTTCTGCTAAATTTAACTGTATGATTGTGATGAAAGCTAAGAAGAGGTTTGTCTGCGACCTCTGAGAGGTTAATGACGCTGGTCTCATCTAGGGTCTAGGACCGGTGTGTGACAAACTTGGTATCAGAGCATGAGGTTAAATTGCATAGGAACTAAGGCTGAAAACAACCACGTCACGTAGTTTTTAGCTTATGGTTGTGAAGTGCACCACAACCATGACTTAGAGATTTGGTGATGTTAAGAATCTTCCCTTCTTTCCTTATCGTGCTGTGTAGAGTTTTGACATTTTGTGTCATTCTAGCATCTAATTTCCTTCTTGTGTGTGCTTTGTAGAAAAATGAACACTAGGGATATATAGGCAGGAGAATGGAGAAGCAGCTGCTGGGGGAAACCAAGCTCCTCCTCAAGCCCCAACTGCTGGAGTGCATGTGCCTGTCAACCCAGCTGCGTTGACGGATGGAGAAGTGAGAGCAGCACTGGCTCAGATGGCCCAAGCCATCACTCCTCAGGCACATGCTATCACACCCCAGGACACTATAGAGGGTGCTCCCAAAGAGAACCCACATGCTAGGACCATGGCTAGCAGACTGAGAGATTTAACCAGGATTAATCCTCCAGTCTACTTTGGCTCCAGAACCAATGAGGATCTGTAGGAGTTTGTGGATGAGGTCCACAAGATTCTTTGTGCTATGGGTGTTGATGAAGAAGAGAAGTTTGAGTTGTCTACATACCAGCTCGAGGAAGTGGCTCAGGTATGGTACAAGATGTGGGCAGATGGCCGAGCACCAGGAGAAGTCCCCATTACTTTGGGGAATTCTCAAGACTGCATTCCTGGATAGGTTATTTCCCAGAGAGAAGAGAGAGGCTAAGGTTGAGGAGTTCATCAACCTACGTTAGGGAGGTATGTCAGTCAAGGAATACTCCTTGAAGTTTTTTAAACTTTCCAAATATGCTTCTTCCCTGGTGTCTAGTAGCAGGGACGAGATGAGCAGGTTTGTGACTGGTGTATCGGAGGATCTGGAGGATGAATGTCGATCAGCCATGTTGCTTGATAACATGGACCTTGCTAGGTTGATGTTATATGCACAACAGGTGGAGGAGAGTCTTCGGAGGAAGAGAGGCCGAGAAGGCAATAAGCCTAGGCCATTGGATTAGGCTGGTTCTAGCACTGGTAGGAGTTCGTCTGGAGTCCAACACAGGCCCAAGTTCAATAAGGGGCAGCAGCACTCAGGTAATCCTACTCCTTCAAGGAACACTAATGCCAAAGGAGGGAAATCTGGCCCAAGAAGGGCAATGATAGAAATGCCCTGCTTGACAGAAAGTCGTGTGGTAAGTGTGGCCGTCTGCGTGAAGGTGAGTGCATGGTAGGTTCTAATGCCTGCTATGGGTGCGGCAAGAGTGGGCATAGATCAGGGACTGCCCACATGTGAAGAATCAGGCCAAGGCAGATACTCAGCCTCGGCCTAATCCTACTGCTGCAGCCGAGCCTCCCAAGAGGAACAGGTTCTACACTTTGAAAGGTAGATTGGAGCAGGAGAAGTCAGCTAATGTGGTCACTAGTAACTTGCATGTCTTTTCTTTTTCTTTGAATGCATTGTGAGATCCAGGATCCACCTTGTCTTTTGTTACTCCTTTAGTAGCTAGTAAATTTGACTTGCTTCCTGAGATCTTGCATGAACCTTTTCTAGTTAGTACTCCCATAGGAGATAGCATTAGAGCTGAAAGAGTATATAGAGATTGCCCAATAATTGTTCTTGATAGAATTATTGATGTTGACCTAATAGAATTAACCTTGCTTGTTTTGATATAATTTTTGGGTATGGATTGGCTCCATAAATGCTATGCTACCATACACTGTCGAAACAGGGTTGTAAGGTTTCAGTTTCCTAATGAGTAAGAGTTTGAATTGGAAGGGCGTAGTTCAAATCCAACGGGCCAAATAGTTTCCCATCTTAAAGCCAATAACATCGTTATCTAAGGGGTATTTATAACACTTAGTAAGAGTCAATGACTTAGAACATGAAGTTCCTTCCATAGACTCTGTGTCCATAGTGAATGAGTTTCAAGATGTCTTTTCGGAGGATTTACCAAGGAATCCCTTCTGAATGCGAAATTGGCTTTAGAATTCGACTTAGATCCCAACACCAAACCAATTTCCATTCCTGCATATAGAATGGCTCCAGTGGAACTCAAAGAGTTGAAGTTGCCGTTAAAAGATCTACTTGATAAGGGCTTCATCCGGCCGAGCATATCCCATGGGGTGCTCCAGTGTTGTTCGTTAAGAAAAAGGATGGAACCCTTAGAATGTGTATCCATTATCGGCAACTCAACAAAGTAACAATAAAGAAAAAATACCATCTTCCCCGAATTTATGATCTATTTATTAGCTCCAAAGTTGAAGTTTCTTTTCTAAAATAGATCTCCGGTCAGGGTATCAGAAGGTTAGAGTGAGACAAGAGGATATTTCTAAGACTACCTTCCGTACTAGGTATGGTCATTAAGAGTTTCTTGTCATGTCATTTTGTTTCACTAACGCACCAGCCGCATTTATGGACCTTATTAATAGTGTCTTCCATGAATACCTTCATTCTTTTGTCGTAGTATTCATAGATGACATCCTCATATACTCTAAGACTAGAGAAGAGCATGAACAACATTTGAGAATGACATCGCAGGTACTCAAGGAACATCAGTTGTATGCAAAATTCAGCAAATGTGAGTTTTGGTTGAGATCAGTGACCTTCCTTGGTCATGTTGTATCCGACCAAGGTTTAGAGGTTGATCCGAAAATGATTGAGTCAGTAAAGAACTGGACGAGACCCCTAACTCCTATAGACATCCGGAGTTTCTTGGGTTTGGCTAATTACTATTGCAGGTTTGTTGAGGGCTATTCCGCTATTGCTTCTCCATTGATAGATTTAACAAAGAAGAAGGCAAAGTTTGAGTGTTCTGAAACTTGTGAAAAGAGCTTCCAAGAGATCAAAGATTGACTCACTTCAGCCCCGGATCTCACATTGCCGAGTAGTGGTGAAGGGTATGTGGTGTAATGTGATGCTTCCCAAGTAGTTTTGGGATGAGTTCTTATGCAGGATGGCAAGGTGATTGCATATGCATCAAGGCAGTTGAAAATCCACGAGAAGAATTATCCTACCCATGATCCTGAGTTAGCTGTGGTGGTATTTGCATTAAAACTTTGGAGATATTAATGTATTTACTGACCATAAATGTCTTCAATATGTTTTTACACAGAGAGAATTGAATCTTCGTCAGAGAAGATGGCTAGAGCTGCACAAGGATTATGACATGTGTCCACTATCACCCAGGTAAGGCCAATGTAGTGGCGATGCTTTGAGCCGATTGAGCATGGGCAGTGTGTCTCATATTGATGATGAGAAGAAGGAGCTAGTTAAAGAGGTACACCAATTGCCTAGGTTAGGTGTACGGCTGGTAGATACACCAAGTGGGGGTGTTTCAGTTCATTTAAGTTTTGAATCCTCATTTTTTGTAGATGTTAAAGCTAAGAAGCATCTCGACCTAGTACTCGTGGAGTTGGAAGACTCAGTGTTGAGTAAGATGAATGAATCATTCTCCTTAGTGGGGATGGTGTTACAGATACTAGGGCAGATTCTGTGCTGTGTGCCCAATATTGATAATCTGAGACCTAATATTATTGCAGAGGCTCATGGCTCCATGTATTCCATTAATCCAGGTTCCACCAAGATGTATCATGATCTCAAGGAGATCTATTGGTGGGAAGGTATGAAGCGAGATATTTTTATTATTGTGGAGGAATGCCCCAATTGACAACACGTTAAGGCTGAAACCTTAAGCCTGGAGGTCTTACCCAGTCGATTGAGACCCAACATGGAAGTGGGAGGCTATTAATATGGACTTTGTGATTGGTCTGCTCAGTACCAGGAAACTGCATGATTCTATTTGGGTCATTTTTGACAAGATGACTAAGTCTACTGACTTCATTCTTGTGAAGTCTACTTACAGGGTCGAAGATTATGCCAAGATGTATATTGATGAGATAGTGAGGTGGCATGGGATCCCTTTATCTATCCGGATAGGGGAGCCTAGTTCACTTCTCACTTTTGGAGATCTTTCCAAAAGAGCTTGGACAAGCAAAGTGTACCTTATAGACCCTTCAAGACATGCTGAGAGAATGTGTTATGGACTTCAAGGGGAGTTGGGATGATCACTTGCCACTGATTGAGTTCTCTTGTAATAATAGTTACCATTCCAGTATTGGGATGACACCTTTTGAAGCACTGTATGGCAGGAGATGTAGGTCCCCAGTTGGGTGGTCTGAGGTAGGAGAGTCTTCCATCCTTGGCCCTGAGATCATACATGAGGCTACGGAAAAGGTGAGAATGATCACGGATAGATTGGCTGTAGCTTACAGTAGTCAAAACTCCTATGCTGATAACAGGAAGATGGCTCTTAAATTCGAGGTAGGTGATCAAGTCTACCTGAAGATATCACCCATGAAAGGGGTGATGAGGTTTGGAATGAAAGGGAAGTTGAGTCTGAGATATGTAGGTCCTTATGAGGTCTTACAACGAGTAGGGAATGTTGGGTATGAACTGAAGTTACCAAATGACTTGGCTTCTATTCATCCAGTGTTTCATGTTTTGATGCTTAAAAAGTGTCTAGGTGATCCAACATCCATCCTTCCTGTTGAGGGGTTAGGAGTCGGTGAGAACCTTTCTTATGAAGAGGTTCCAGTTGAAATTTTAGATCGCCAAGTGAAGCATCTGAGAAACAAGGAGGTTGCCACCGTAAAGGTGTTATCGAGGAACCACCTTGTTGAGCGAGCAACATGGGAGGCCGAGGCCGACATCAGATCCCGTTACTCTCACTTGTTCTTGAGGTTAGATATACTCTTCTTAAGTCTAATTTTGTTTATGAAACTCTAAATTTTAGTGCATTAGTCGGTTTTGGTGTTTTAAGTCCATAACTATGTGTTTTATCTTGCACTATATGAGTTAATATGAGGTCATGATTGCATTTATGTTGCTGTTTTTGTATAGCGTTGACGTGAGTTTTGTGTTGCATGAGTTGTGATGTGTATTGAGTTAAGTTAGATTGAGAAGGAAGATCCTCAATCTCAGCTATGAAGCTTCAGATAATCTTTAAGTGATGTGCATCATCCAGAGTAAGTTGTGAATCAGATATTCACAAAGAGTAAAGTTTCAAGTATGTTGATGTGTTTTTCGAAAAAACCCTCTTTGATTCAAAATGATGTGTAGTATCATTCGGGGGAGAATGTTCCTAAGGGGGGGGGGATAATATAACATTCTAGAAAATGTACTTGTCTAGTGAAGATTCTATTAGGTTTTAAAAATATGTATTGGGGTACATAGGCATCTCAATGCCCAATATTGAGTAATATTGGGCATGTTAGAGAATATTGGCTTAAGAGTGTAAGACAAATTTATATGTACTAAACAAGTAACTTAAGATATACATTGATGTTCAAATGCTCCAATCCAAGCTTGTTTAGGAATTGTACTTGTAATGAAGACCCTAAGCTAAATTTTTTGATTTCATAGATTACACACATTAGGTACGAGGCATCCAAGTGTCAAGCCTAGGTACCATAGCACATGATCATATAAAATTATCATATAGATTAAGCATATCCCAGGATCCTTTGGACAAGAAGTTAACTTTCCATGTGCAACATATGTACAAGCACATGTTCTACCGGCCGAGAGACCAAAAAACCAAGCCCAACCAAATTCGGTTAGGGGGCAGGCGCGTGTCGGGTCAAGCCACGTGTGGCCGATCTTCCTAACAAATCCTAGTCTCTAACTAACTTACCTAACTAGATAACTAACCTAGGACTAACCAAAATTAACTAACTAGTGTGCCCGAAATCCTAAGACCTAACCGGGTTACACTAGCCGAGTAACTAACTAAAGAAACATCCTAGTACTTAACCTAGGATGGTCCAAAGGGGTTGGTTATGGTCCTAATGATTTAGGGGTACTTTGGTAATTACCCTAGGTCACTTAATTAATTAAATTAGCAACTTAATTAATTGATTGAGATTTATGGTCAAACCCGAACCCTTAGCAAATTTTCCGAATTTGGCTAAGTCAAATGCTCTCCTATTTTTAGTCAATTTAGGAGGGATGTTTTGGTAATTAGCTAATTTGTTTATTTAATTAAGTTATTTATCCTAAGTTTATTTAGTCAATATTCAGTTCCTATGAGTTAGACTCACGTTTATCCACTAGAAACCCACGACTGAAAAACAGTGAACAAACGTACAAAAAATAGAAAAATACTCTAAGGTTTCCTTAGGCAATTTCAAGGAAATTCTTTAAGATTTTCATGCAAATTTTAGGGTGATCTTCGTAGATTTAATTCTATAGTAAGGTATGGGTTTTCTCTCTTGTATTCCTTTCCCCAGTAGGCTTTTCAAACATTTTGAATTCAAGAAAAGTGAAACTAGGGTTATTCCCAATGAAATTGTCAAATGTTCATCTCCCTAGTTCTCCCTATTTCCGATTCTAGTAGTATGTATAATGCAAATATCGAGCATGTGTTGGTATGTGGTGCTAAGTGATCATTATGTGTAGGTTCTGTGATTTGATAATGTCAAATGAGACCTATACGTTAGATCCGTATGATTAGAGTATCATTTCCATGAGATAAAAAATATTGTAATGCCAAATTGTGTTCGAGAAGATGAAATTGTCATAAGTCATTATGAAATTCAGTTTACTGTTGAAAGGAAAGAAGGTTTTGATTATTGTGTGTGTTTATAGTAGATATGTTTGTAAGTGTTTGGAATGCAATGTTTCGAAGAAGAAATAAGAATGAGAATCAAAGCTAGTTAATGAATCTTCAATGCCAAATCAACTTTATAGCTTGGCCAAACTAAGCACTGAATTGTTCTTATAATCTAATCAAATATTAAAAGTTGGCTTGCTTAAAATGATGAAATTACTATAGTATATACAAGAAATTAATTTAATTGGCTAGTTATAATATCATGACAAGTGTTTAGTGAAAGTTTGGTTTATGCCAATAAATTGGCCAGCAACATTATTTTGAAAATATGTAATAGAATTGGCCTATGACTATGTCATACCAATCTTATATGGCCAATGTAAATTATTATGTTTCTTGTAAGGCCAAATACATGTTAAAGATTGACTTGACAAGATGTAACTCAATGAACTCATAACCTAGGGTTTGCCAATGATTGGGACAAGTACCAACATACCCTATCTAAATGAACTTGTGAACATAGTAGCACATTGAATAAGTCCTTATAACTTTCATAAAGAATGGTACAAGACTACCAAATAACATTGAACAAGATAAGGTGAGTAATGAATAACTAAAAGCTTATGAGTTATGAAATTGACCATAGTATGGGGTGTTACAGGAAGTGACACAAGTCTCACATGCACCTAATCAATTATGTTAAAGATACTCACGTAAGACGGTGTTAGAAATAGTGAGACAATTCTCATTCACACCATAATGATAATGTAAGATTTAAGTTCACATTCATCAAGTATAGAAAGGGATGACAAGTCATCCATTGAGCTATGCAAACCTCATACTAGAAGCAAGTTTCCATAATGTATGACCCAATTCTAAAAGTTGTAAAGTATGATAAATTGAGCTAAGCACCGATAGACTAGTAATGAGCTTGTGAAAACACATGTAAGCCTCATGAGATGAGACTACCACCAAGGTAGATAAGGGTCTCCAAATTCTCCTAGTCTTTTTGAACTATGTCACCAGCATATGTTACTAGCTAGTGGATCCACCTAAGAAAGCTAGGAAGTATACGGTTTCACTTTGACCAGTGAACAACCTCTTTTTTAGTGTAGGAAAGACACTGGATTTCATGTTAGCTCACATGATCTATGTCGGTTAATGCTAAAGATTTCTTTATGAAAGTAAGAAAGAGAAAATGAAAGAACTAGGAAGATGAGGGATGTTCGGATAGGATGACCAAAGGGTGAGGTTTGACTACGTAATGATGTAAGTCATGTTAGTCATTGCACAGAAAGATCCCAATGGAAGTCTAAAAATTATATCTAAGTCAACCTAGCATGTTCAAAGTGAACATGAGATCAAAGAAGAAGAAATGTAAGTTCAAAGTGAACTAAGTAAGGAAAAACATAAGTATATCAAATCATCAGTGTTTGATAAGAATGAAGTTTTAACAGTTATTGGCTTATGCCAATAAAGGGAGCAAAACATAATGACTCATCAATTGGAGTATGAATATATGCTCCATCTTCTTTATATTATGCAAATAATAAGATAATGGTTATAGACAATAAAGATCGGCTTATAAAGACTTCATGCCCAATTTAACAAGAATGGAAAGAATAACTTGTGAGTAGGGTAGTCAAATCATTTCCTTAGTCTTTTGGATTACATACTTGATTTATTGTAGCAATGGGACTACAATGAATCAGTTCACTCGTAAGTAAAACATAGGATAAAAGGAGATCATTGAACTAAACAACTAAAAGAAGAAAATAATGAAAAATAAACTAAGTCTGGGAGAGGGAGCTCTCGGCCTAAGGGGAGCAAAAATATTAAATTTTTCTTTACTAGTTCTAAAATTATGTTCATAATTCCAAGGTCTCATGTTAATATAGAAATGAGTTGTGTGATTTAAATACATGAAAAAAATGTCATATTCATAGCATGACTCATAAATAACGAATTAAGAAAGTCAAGTGACTTCACTTTCCAAAAATGGCATGTTGCTATATGAAGAGCTTTCCTTGATCATGCATAGTCCTTATGTATTTATGTGCATACACCCATACTTAGTACAAGTGTGTACTAACCCATATAAAATTACTATTTTTATAGGTGCATGTTCTTGAAGAAGATTGAAGATCAGTTGAATCCGTTTGGACTAGTACCTCCAGACTTTGGTAGGTCCTCTTGATTTCGAGGATGCCAACCTTTTAGTATATTAGACATAGCTAGTGGATGTTGTCCCTAGCGTTTCCTTTCAAACATTTGTTCATGCTTTTGTATTAAGGCCAACTTGGAAACTATCAATAATATTATGAATTCTTTATTTCAATTGTTCAATCTGTTAATAGATGGTTGTTTATTTTGAGTTGTAAGTATATCACTCTTATGCAAGAATTATATGAAGTCTAATCTAAGTACCCTTCAGTAATGTTAAAAAGTTTTAAATTTTTCGCTAAATTTAACTGTATGAATGTGATGAAAGCTATGAAGAGGATTGTCTGCGACCTCTGAGAGGTTAACAACGCCAGTCTTATCTAGGGTTTACGACCCGGGTGTGATTAGGGGGGGGTACGTTACAATATGAGGAGAAGTTTTGAGTTCATTGTTGTCATTGAAGCTTGTGGTCTAATAGACATAGGCTTTAGTGGCCAAAAATTTACTTGACAGAGGCCTGATTAATGACAATTGGTTGGACACTATGCCCCAAACCACCATTACTCACCTTTCATCCACAGGTTCAGATCATTGTCCTCTATTATCCGAAATGAAATCAGTTGAGACAGATTACATCAAATACTTTAAATTCCTCAATTATTGGGTTGGTACCCCTCATTTCATTGACACTCTGAAAGCATGTAGGCAAAGAGAAGCTAATGGTGACAATATGTGGAAGTTTCACCATAAGATGAAAAGAGTATCTAAGACTCTTAGTGACTGGTCCAGAAATTGATATGGTTAAGAGAGATATGGCCAAAAAATTACTTGGTCAAATATATTAGATTTCTAAAGTTGGAGGATTCTATTATGAAACAAAAGACTCAAATGCATTGGTTTAATGAAGGTGACAGTAACTCCAAGTATTTTCACTCCTTGTTAAAGGGGAGAAGGAGGAATTTTTTTATTCACAAACTTCACAATAAGGATGGGGAATGGATACAGGGTGATGGAAATATTGCAAAGGCAGCCTGTGACTACTTTCAACAGGTGTTTACTGGGGAATACAAGGTCATCAATGCAATTCCCTTAGAATGCATAAAAAATTTGGTCAATGATGAACAAAATCAAAAGCTAACTGCAATGCCTACTATGGAAGAACTGAAAGAGCTGGTATTCTTCGTGAACCCTACTTTAGCAGCTGAACCTAATGGCATGAATGGTTTATTCTTCCAGAAATGTCGGAATATCATTAATCATGATCTCATGGGAGTTATTCAGGCCTTCTTCAGTAGCCAAATGATTCCTGAGTACTTCTCCCGCTCTTGTATTGTTTTACTCCCCAAAGTGAATAATCCCAACAAGGTGAATGAGTTCAGACCAATCAGTCTTAGCAATGTCAATAGTAAGATCATCTCCAAGCTAATGAGCAACAGACTCAGCCCCATTCTCCCAACCTGATTTCTTTCAATCAATCTGGCTTTGTCAAAGGTAGAAGTATTTCTGAGAACATGTTAGCTCAAGAGATCATCCACCAACTAATAGAACCTACTGTGGGAACTAATGTGATTATAAAGTTGGATATGGCAAAGCATTATGATTGAGTCTCTTGGTCATATATTTGTCTAGTACTTAGGAAAATGGGATTTCATGAAACATTCATTAATATGGTTTGGAAAGATATGGACAAAAATTGGTACTCTATAATTATACATAGAGAGAGATATGGCTTCTTTCATTCCACTAGGTGGCTCAAACAGACACCCTCTCCCCTGCCCTATTTACTTTAGGTGCAGAAGTGCTTTCAAGATCATTTAATAGTATGCAAAATCATCTTGACTATCATAAATTCTATATGGGAGTGAGAGGACCTCAAGTTTACCACTTGAGTATTTCAGATGACACCATTCTGTTTACATCAGGGAGGGCCAAACTCTTAGGCTCATCATGCAAACACTTAGGACTTATAAAGAAACTTCACGCCAAATGATCAACAGTGATAAAAGTCATGTCATGCTTTATTCTAATGCATTCACTATTAGAAGAAGCAGAATCAAGCAAATCATAGGTTTCAGGCACAAACAGGGTCCCATAACTTATCTTGGATGCCCCTCTCTTTATGGGTAGACCTAGGATTATTTACTTTTCTGACATTGTTAGCAAAATGGTTTGCAGGATTACAGGTTAGCAAATAAAACAACACAGTTATGGTGGTAGGGCAGTCCTGGTCAAACATGTACTCCAAGCCCTTCCCATTCATCTATAAACTGCGTACCCCCCCCCCTACTGTACTCAAGAAGATCCAAATGACGATGGCTGACTTTTTCTGGGATGGAAGAGTGAAAAGAAAAAATATCGCTGGTCATCATGGAAAAATTTGAGATTTCCTTATGAAGAGAAAGAGACGGGAATGAGGAATCTCACAGATGTATGTCTGGCATTCCCATATAAACAATGGTGGACATTCCAATCCAAACACACTTTATGGGGAGAGTTCCTGAAAGCAAAGTATTGCAAAAGGTCAAACCCATTGTGTAAGAAATGGGACAATGGTGACTAAACACATGGTACAAAATAGATACAAGGTAGAATAGCACATTCAATGGAAAATCAACTCAGGCACATGTTACTTTTGGTAGGATAAATGGCTAGGAGTAGGGCCACTTGCACTTCTCTCCTCCAACAGCAACAGATTTAACAATAGCACAATAGCAGATTTTTGGGAAGAAGGGCACTAGAACTGGAACAAACTGATGCAACAGGCTCCTGATTGTCAACTGTCAAATATTTTAGTGACAACAATTCCTTGGATGCAGCAACAACTATCAGACCAGGCCATTTGGAAGCTCAACAACAATGGACAATTCAGTTGCTCTATTTCCTGGAATGAAATTAGGGAGAAAAAAATCAAGGTCTTGTTTTTAACTCTCTGATTTGGCATAAAAATATTCCATTTAAAGCTTCATTTTTAGTATGGAGATCCCTAAGAGGCAAACTCACTACTAATGAAAAAGTAAATAGATTTGGCATTGAACCTGTTAAATGTTTTTGCTGCAGGAACAAATCAGGTTGGGATAGGATTGAACACATCTTCAACAGTGGGGATTGTCAACATATGTATGGCTGGAATCAAGATAGACCAAACCTCATTGCAATAACTCATCATACAATGATGGACAACCAAATCAAAAAATGAGGCACACAAACTTATGTTAAGGCCACACCTATTATAATTTGTTGGAAACTATGGAAGAACAGATGTGATAGAAAACATGGGGGCAATCCATCTAATCTAAGGAAGGTCAAATATGAAATCTACATGGACAGTTTTAGATTGATGATATCTAACTTCCCCCAAATTAAATGTCCTTCTACATAGTGGGAGCTAATCCAGCTTGGAGAAAGATATGTCCATGTTACTAAAGTAACTATGGTAACATGGACAAGACCACCAGATTAGCGGATCAAAATAAACACTGATGGCAGTGTACTATACAATCCTGGTAAGATTGGTTCAGGTGGTGTGGTTAGAGACAAAACATGAGGTTTATTGGTAGCTTTTGCATCACTTTCGGGAGAGGGCACAAATAATTAAGCTAACATCAAAGAAGCCATATTTGTAATGACTTTGGCTCTGGAAATGGGATACAGGAAAATCCTACTAGAAGTAGATTCCATATTGTGGTGGAATGGATTATGCAAAAATCGAAGCCTCAATAGAGCATCATCACTCATGTGGAGAGACCTCAACTTCTCATCACACATACTCAAGAATTCAAGTGTATGCATACATTCAGAGAAGCCAACTGGGTGGCTGACTCATTATCCAAATATAGTCACATGATTCCTCCCCACAAATATTCTTGAGCAACCACAACTTACCTCAAGAAGCTAGAGCCTACTATCAACTAGACAAACAGGAAATGCCAAGTTTCAGATGAAAAAAGACTAAGAAAATTAAAGAGCCTCCTTAGACACTGAATTTTCCCTTTTCAACTTAGCTATAATTTAAAATTATAGCTACTTTGGATAGGTTAAAATACTTTTTTGATTTTTTTTTAAATGTAAAGGGAGAGTCTTCCTTATTTATGCTTCCTATATGCTTTGTGTTGAGAGGAGTCCTCTCTTATAGGTGCTTAGTATTTTCGTTTAACCTTTTTTGTAAGGGGAAGTGTTAACTTCCTTTTGGAAAGTTGACTTTGAACACCTTTAAGCTTCGGAGATAAGGTCTATGTCCCCCTATTTGGATTTTGCTTTCTATTAAATCATATATTTTAAACCTCAAATGCTAAACCCTGAACCATAAAATAAAAAATAGCATACATCCTAATCCTAACCCTAACCCTAAACTTAAACCCTAAAACCTATATCCAAAATAAAACCTAAGTCCAAAATACAAACAGTCAAACATTAAATACTAAACCATAGATTTAAACCTCAAATCCTAAACCACAAACCCTAAAATCTAAAAAAAAACACTAAATCCTAACCCTAACCCTACACCATTAACCCGAAACCCAAGCCAAAAATACAAAAAAACCTAACATTAAACACTAAACCATATATTTTACACCAAAAATCCTAAACCCCAAAACCTAAAACCTATGAAAACATTAAAACTTAACCCTAACCCTATACCTAAGACGAACCTAACCCTACCTTATTCTTAAATCTAACCCTAAACCCTAAACCCTAAACCCAAAGCCCAAAATTCCCAAACCTAACATTAAAAACTAAACCATAGATATTACAACTCAAATCCTTGACCCAAACGCTAAACCTAAAAAACAACCTAAGCCCTAACCCAAACCTTAACATTATCCCTAACCATAACTCTACCATAACCCTAAACCCCAAGCCCAAAATACCAAAATCCAAACATTAAACACTATAGCATTGATATTAAACCTCAAATCCTAAACCCTAAAACGAAAACCCTAAAAAAATCCAATATTCTAACCCTACCCCTAAACCTAACCCTAAACCTAACCTTAACCCTAACCCTAACCCTAACCTTAAACCAAACATTAATCTTACACCCTAAACCTTAACCTAACCCTAAACCCCAAATCCTAACTCAAAAAAAAAAGTCTAGAAAAAAACCCCAAGTCCAAAATACCAAAACCTTAACATTAAACACTAAACTATATATTACAACTCAAATCCTTAACCCAAAAACCTAAAACCTAAAAAATAAACCTAAGCAATGACCCTAACCCTAACATTAACACTAACCCTAACCCTATCATAAACCCTAAACCCCAAGCCCAAAATACCAAAACCCAAACATTAAGCACTAAACCATTGATGTTAAACCTCAAATCCTAAACCCTAACCCAAAAAACCTATAGAAAAACCTATACGCTAATCCTAATCCTAACCCTAACCCTAACCCTAAACTCCAAACACTAAGTCCAAAAGAAACTATCAGACCTTATTCTTTCAACTCTCTGATTTGGCAAAATAATATTCCCTTTAAAGCTTCAGTTTTTAGTATGGAGAGCCCTAAGAGGACAATCCCTACTAATGAAAAAGTAAATAGATTTCGCATTGAACTTGTTAAATATTTTTGTTGCAGGAACAAATCAGGTTGGGATACGATTGAACACATCTTCAACAGTGGGGCATATGCAACATATGTATGGAAGAGCTTTGCACCAGTGGCTGGATTTAAGATAGACCAAGCCTCACTGCAGCAACTCATCATACAATGGTGGACAACCAAATCCAAAAATGAGGCAGACAAACTTATGTTATAGGCCACACCTATTATAATTTGTTGGAAACCATGGAAGAACAGATGTGCTAGAAAATATGGGGGCAAACCATCTAATCTAAGGAAGTTCCAATATGAAATAGCATGGACAATTTTAGATTGATGACATCTAACTTCCCCCATATTAAATGGCCTGCTACATAGAGGGAGCTAATCCAGCTTGGAGAAAGATGTGTCCATGTTACTAAAGTAACTATTGTAACATGGACAAGACCACCAGATTAGTGGATCAAAATAAACATTGATTGCAGTGCACTATCCAATCCTGGTAAGATTGGTTCAGGTGATGTGGTGAGAGAAAAAACATGAGGTTTATTGGTAGCTTTTGCATCACCTTTGGGAGAGGTAACAAATAATGAACCTGAGATCAAAGTAGCCATATTAGGAATGACTTGGGCTCTGGAAGTGGGATACAGGAAAATCCTACTAGAAGTAGATTCCAAACTGTTGATGGAATGGATTATGCAAAAATCAAAGCTTAAATGGAGCATCATCATTCATGTGGAGACACTTCAACTTCTCATCACACAGACTCAAGAATTCAAGTGTATGCATACATTCAGAGAAGCCAACTGGGTGGCTGACTCCTTATCCAAATATAGTCACACGATTCCTTCCCCAGAAATATTCTTCAGCAACCACAGCTTACCTAAAGAAGCTAGAGCCTACTATCAACTAGACGAACAGGAAGTGCCAAGCTTTACACGAAAAAAGACTAAGAAAATTAAAGAGCCTCATTAGACACTGAATTTTCCCTTTTCAACTTAATAGTAATTTAAAATTGTAGCTACTTTGGATAGGTTAGAATAGTTTTTTGATTTCTTTTTTGAAAAATGTAAAGGGAGAGTCTCCCTTGTTTATTTTTCCTAGATGCTTTGTATTGAGAGGAGTCCTCTCTTATAGGAGCTTAGTATTTTGGTTTCACCTTTTTTGTAAGGGGAAGAGATAACTTCCTTTTGGAAATTTCACTCTGAACCACCTTAAGCTTCGGAGGTAAGGTCTATGTCCCTCTCCTTGTATTTTTCTTTCTATTAATTAAGGCTTGGGGGTGCTGCTCAGCCCTTACCCCTCCAAGGGTATTCAACTAAAAAAGAAAGCCCAAAATATCAAAACCCAAATATTAAATACTAAATATTATATTTTAAACCTCAAATGCTAAACCCTGAACCATAAAACCTAAAAATAACCTACACCCTAACCCTAATCATAATCCTAACCCTAACCTTAAACCCTAAACCTTAAGTCAAAATGAAACCTAAGATCAAAATACAAAAACCCAAACATTAAAAACTAAAACATAGATTTAAACCTAAAATCCTAAACCACAAACCCTAAAATCTTAAAAAAAAACTAAATCCTAACCCTAACCCTGAACCAATAACCCGGAACCCAACCTAAAAATACCAAAAACCTAACATTAAACACCAAACCATAGATTTTAAACCAAAAATGCTTAACCCCAAAACCTAAAACCTATAAAAACCCTAAAACTTAACCCTAACCCTATACCTAACACGAACCTAACCCTAACCCTATCCTTAACTCTAACCGTAAACCATAAACTATAAACCCAAAGCCCAAAATACCAAAACCCTAACATTAAACACTAACCATAGATATTACAACTCAAATCCTTAACCCAAACACTAAACCTAAAAACCAACCTAAACTCTAACCCAAACATTAACATTAACCCTAACCCTAACCATACTATAAACCCTAATACCACGCCCAAAATACCAAAACCCAAACATTAAACACTATAGAAGTGATATTAAACCTCAAATCCTAAACCCTAAAAAAACCGTAAAAAATGCAAAATTCTAGCCCTAACCCTAACCCTAACCTTAACCCTAACCTTAATTTTACACCCTAAACCTAAACCTAACCCTTAACCCCAAACCCTAAGTCAAAAAAAAGTCTAAAAAACCCTAAGTCCAAAATACCAAAATCCTAACATTAAACACTAAACCTAGATATTACAACTCAAATCCTTAACCCAAAAACCTAAAACCTAAAAAACAACCTAAACCATGACCCTAACCCTAACATTAACCCTAAACCCTACCATAAACCCTAAACCCCAAGCCCAAAATACCAAAACCCAAACATTAAGCACTAAATCATTTATGTTAAACCTCAAATCCTGAACCCTAAACCTAAAACAAATCCAAAACTCTAACCATAACTGTAACCCTTAACCATAAACCCAAAACCAAAGCCTAAAGTACCAAAACCCAAACATTAAATAATAAACCGTAGATTTTAAACAAAAAATTCTACACCCCAACATCTAAAACCTAAAAAAACCTTAAACCCTAACCCTATCCCTAACACGAACGTTAACCCTAACCCTAAACCTATCATTAACCCTAACCCTAAACCTAAACCCTAAAACCAAATCCCAAAACACCAAAACCCTAGCACTAAACACTAAACAAAGATATTACAACTCAAATCCTAAAACCTAAAAACAACCTAAGCCCGAATCCTAACCCTAACATTAACTCTAACCCTAAAACTAACCTTAACTCTAGACCTAACCCTAAACCATAAACCCAAAACCTAAGCCCAAAATACCAAAATCCGAACATTAAATACAAAACCATATATTTTAAACCTCAAATACTTAAACCCTAAAACATAAAACATAAAAAAAAAATACCCTTACCCTAACCCTAAACACTAAGTCCAAGAAAATATCTTAAGTCCAAAATATGAAAATCCAAACATTAAACCCTAAACCATAGATTTTAAACCTCAAATCCCAAACCACAAACCGTAAATTTTTTTTAAAAAAAACATAAACTCTAACCCTAACATTAACCCAAACCCTAACACTAACCCTAAACCATTAACCCGAAACCCCAAGCCCAAAGTACATCGCGCCTCATTTTTCGGATTTTTTCTCTCTCTAGAATTTTCTCTCTCTTCGCAGACTCTCTCTCTCACAACGGCTGGAATTCCAGACTCGCCCAGCGCCGCAACAGCGCGTGGGCCGCCGGTAGCCGTCAAATGGCCGCCGGACCAAACCCAAAAGGTGCGCCTTGATGAAGGCTCCTTACCCTGTATAGCACGCCCCAAGAACAACCTCAGATCGCCTCGAATTTGCAGGTCAAAGATGCGATGGAACCTGCGAGTTTCTGGTAGGAATCGAGAGGAACAGACTATGGAAATGAACTCTTCTCATCAGGATCTATTACAGGTCAAAAAATTTGCCATTTCCATCGTCCCAAACACTCAAAATCGAGAGGCGATTTTGGGAGGAATCGCGTCAAAATCGCCGGAGTCGCGCACCCATATTCGAGCAACTTCCAGTCAAATTCGAAGGGATTTGATCACTGGGGTTTGTTCCCCTAATGATGAGGCCCCTCTCAGCCAAATTTCGAAGCAAATGGACGGTCGTTAATGCCGGCGGTGAGAACTATGGCGACGCTACAGCTCCATATGCCGGAATCAATGGATGGCCGTCGAAAGAGGCTGACTCTCAGGCCCAAAACACTCTAGTAACAGGTTTCTTCAATTATTCTAACAGGGGAAGCATCAATAACAACAATCCAACACCTTCCACTGATCACAAGTCCATGGCTCAACATGGGAGACATGAAAGTGCAGGGGATACCTCAAGCTGTGTTCGAAGGGAGGAACGAGACATCACTACAATTGTTCCTCAAGAAATTGAAGCAAAAACAACAAACACAGGAAACAACAATCAGCAGGGGGAAGATTCGAATGAGCAACAGGGCACTAACACGAAGAACATAAGCACACACTCAACAACATCAACAACTGAAACGTCCAATTTCTCCTTTGCCATGACAGGTAATTCATCACACCTAACTCCTATTCTTAATGCAGGTAATTTGCAAAATGATGACAAAGGTGGAAGATAAGGGAAGGCAAATGAGCAAAGACATGAACAGGCTAAGGAAAAATCTGATCAATCAGACAGGCAGGAGCAGCAAACTGAGAAAGGAAAAAGGAATTTCGAAGGAGCCAAATCAGATCAGAGACAAGGGAATAGTGGGAAGAAACCTGATCACAGTAGGCACACCTATAAGCAGGGGGGAGGTAATTCTGATAACCAAGTTGAGAGGGCAAGGGAGGAGTATCACAACAACTTTCCCAAAATTTCCAATAACTTTTCAAGGTTGGCCAGGCTGCTGAGGCTACTACTAGGAACCCAATTAATCAACAGCGGGGCCAACAACCTGATAACAACCGTAAAAATGATCAAACCTCAGAACCTGCCCCCTACACTGTGGTACAGTCTTTTGCTGCTAGGTTGAGGTATAATCAGGAAAAAAATGAAACTCCAATTACTTTGAATGAGCCTGTTCATACGACTAGACAAGGATTCCCCGCTGTGCTTATTGATGAGAATGATTATTATGTTAGATTAGCGGAGATTTGTAAATATACTCTTGTGGGAAAGTTTACTAACACAATGCCTAGGATGGAGCAAGTTAGAGAAAGCTTCATTTTGCAAACTCAACTGATGGGGGGTGTTAAAATCACATATTTCAATTCTAGACATGTTTACATTGACCTGGATAATGAACTTGACTACAAAACTGTTTGGACAAAGCTGAAAATGAATATTTAAGGACAAGCTATGAGAATACAAGCTTGGACCCCTGATTTTACTCCTGAAGAGGAAACACCAGTTGTTCCTATATGGGTGTCTATTCCGGGCCTTCCTTGGCATTGCTACAACAAAGTTTTTTTATCAACTATTTTGGAGAGAATTGGGAAAGTGTTGTTCTTGGATACACCTACATCTCAAAGAACTAGGGGCAGTACCACTAGAGTTAAGGTCCAGGTGGATCTTACCAAGGAAAGACCTTCCCATGTGTGGTTGGGATTCAAACATTCCAACCCCAACAAGGGAAGATGTCTAAAAGTTGAATATGAAGGGATCCCTAGTTATTGTTTTTATTGCAAACACCAAGGTCACAAGGATGAAGAGTGCACAATCAAAAGAAGAGATGAGGAGATCAAGAAAAAAAGGAACTAGAGGTGGAAAAAACAGTAAAGAAAGGGGTTCTGGAAAATTGCAAGAACAGGGGAAAAATCAAAAGGAAGATACAACAAAGACATCAAATCAACCAAACAAAAATCAACAGGGAGGAAATGGAAAAAATGAGGATCAGAATCAATCAAGAACACAACAGACAGGTCAACAACAAAAGAAAAACATACAAAGTCAAGAGGAGCAGGGGCAGCAAGAAGAAATACAAGAAGAACAGTGGCAAGTACAAAAAAGGAAACACCAAAAAACTCAGGAACAAGATACCTCCAAATCTGTGTGGAGACATGTCACTCCTCCAATGCAAAGAAACAGTGGCAGCCATCAACAAGAGCAGGGAAATGCAGGTATATCTATCCTTTCAACTCAAAATATTTTTACAAATCTTGTAATGCAGGAAAAGCAAGAAAGGCAACAAACAGGGCAGGATGGAATCAGGGAAACAGCAAGGCATATGGATCATCCCAGAAATGGGAACTTGACTGATCAACCTGTCAAGAACAATCCAAATAACTAGAAGACTCCAAGACAGCAGGTTATTGATAGCAACAAAAACAGGAACTCAGGTATTGGCTTAACTCTCCCAAACCCCAAAACCCCCAATATTATTAATGTTGATGCTGGTCATAATGAAGAAGTTTCTGGAGGTATGGATGGGGGGTGTCAGGAGATAGCCACTAACATGCAGGAAGGGGATACCAAAGGGGGGAATTTGACTCATGTTATGCATGAGGGGTTGGATTTTGACCCTAGGACAAACCATAGAGCCTCTAATAATGCTAAAAACACTCAGAAACAAAAAGAACAACAACTTCAGCAGCAAACTCAGAACAGTGACAACAGTAAACAGATCGCCAAAGGAAATATAGAGGAACAACACTTTGAAAAAAGGAATGATAAAGATCAAGGGAAGCAAAGTGTTACTATGGTTACAGACAGCACTCCTAAGAGTAAAAATAAGCCCAGTAAACAAAAAAGAGATGCTGCAAAAAAGAGGCAAAACAGGCTGCAAGACAAGGACAGTGAACAAGAGCAGGAAGTAAGGGAAGAATCATGTAACAAATTTGTAATGGTCGATGATAACCAAGGTTTAAATATTCTTCCCTTACAGGTTCAGTATATGACTCCTCAAACATCAGACCCTCATGATAAGATGCAACAGAGGTGTAGGGTTAATCCTGAACCTATCTTGGATGAATATGTTGTGGTTAATTCTGAAGATGAACTTGTTGGTCTCTAGAAGATTCTGAGGATAATGATGAGACTAGTGAGGCTCTCATTAGGGCCTTTAGCCCTCATAATGATCAGACACTAGAGAATGAGATTCAACAAGTAACTAAAAGTCAGTGTTTATCTCCTAGGGGTTTTCAACATGACAGATTCCACTTCAAAAAACAAGATGCCAATATTGTCACTGCAGGCAGACCTAATACAAGGCTATTTTCATCCAGATCATCCCAATGATTAGTACAAATATATGGAATGTGAGAGGGATCAACACTCAAGGAGTGTTGGAAAGATTCAAAATGCTCAGGAAAATGCACCATATATCAGTTATTGCAATTTTGGAACCTTTCTCAGATAGTGTTAATATTCAAAGCTTCAAAGTGCAGTTGAACATGGATAATGCTACTAGTAATTGTAATAGTAAGATTTGGGCTTTTTGGAACAGTGATATTGATTCTTGATGAAGATGAACAGCAAATCACTTGTGACATGAAACACAAAGACTTACAATACCAATTTACTAGTACTTTTATCGCTGCAAAGTGCAAAGAGTATCTTAGGAGACCTCTTTGAGATAAAATGCTTCATCATGCCTCAGTGAGTACCAATCCTTGGCGTGCAGTGGGGGATTACAATGTTATATCTGATGTTGATGAAAAATTAGGAAATCTACCTTACAATATGAGGAAGAGTATGGACTTCATTGCTGTCATTCAAGCCTGTGGTCTTGTAGACATAGGTTTCAGTGGACACAGATTCACTTGGTCTAATAAGAGGGGCATTAATCACAAAATTTGGAAGAGACTCGATAGGGCCTTAGTTAATGACCTATGGTTAGAAAAGATGCCTCAAACTACCATAACTCATTTATATACTACGGGGTCAGATCACTGTCCTTTACTCTTAGAAATGGTATCCACTGAAGCCGACCACATTAAATATTTCAGATTCCTTAACTGTTGGGTTGACAGTCCCAACTTCATGCTTACTGTTAAAAATTGCTGGGATAGACATGTGGAGGGTAATGCTATGTAGAAGTTTCATCAGAAGATGAAAAGATTATCAAATACTCTTAGTGTTTGGTCTAGAAATGAATTTGGGGATATTTTTCAAAAAGTTAGGATGTATGAGGAACAAGTGCATGAAGCGGAAGAAAAATACATCCTGGACCAAACGGATTCAAATAGGAGTGCCCTCCATGAACTAAATGCTCAATATATCAAATTCCTCAAACTAGAGGACACTATCTTGAAACAGAAAACTCAGCTCCAATGGTTTAAAGATGGTGACACCAAATCCAAATATTTTCACTCCATTATAAGGGGAAGAAGGAGGAAATTATTTATTCACAAAATTGTCACTGAAAATGGAGATTGGATACAAGGTGAGAACAATATTGCTCAGGCGGCTTGTGAGCACTTCAATACCATTTTCACAGGTGAAGATAAGCATATTAATGAACACACCTTGGAATGCATACCAAGGATGGTTAATCAGGACCAAAACACTCAGCTTACCAAGTTGCCTAATATGGATGAGCTTAAAGAGGTAGTATTTTCTATGAATTCTAACTCTGCAGCTGGTCCTGATGGTATGAATGGGTACTTCTTTCAAAAGTGCTGGAACATCATGAAGAATGATTTGGTAGAAGTACTTCATGCTTTTCTCAGTGGCCAAATGATTCCTAAGTACTTCTCTCATTCTTGCATTGTGTTGCTCCCTGAAGTGAATAATCCAAACAAGCTTAATAAGTTTAGGCCGATAAGTCTGAGTAACTTCACTAGTAAGATTTTATCTAAACTAGTAAGTAACAGACTTAGTCCTATCCTTTCGTCTTTAATTTCAACTAATCAGTCTGGTTTTGTGAAAGGGAGAAGTATTTCTGAGAATATTATGCTTGCTCAGGAAATCATTCACCAAATCAAGAAACCCAACATTGGAAGTAATGTAATTATTAAATTAGACATGGCAAAAGCTTATGACAGGGTCTCTTGGTCATATATTTGCCTGGTTCTAAGGAAAATGGGGTTTAATGAGGTGTTTATTGATATGGTTTGGAGAATCATGGCCAACAATTGGTACTCTATTATTGTCAATGGCAAAAGGTATGGTTTCTTCCGCTCTACGAGAGGCCTCAAACAAGGTGATCCACTTTCCCCGGCCCTATTTATTTTAGGTGCCGAGGTGTTATCAAGATCTCTCAATAGGCTTCACAATCACCAAGACTATCATGGTTTCACCATGGAAAAGAGGGGGCCCCAAGTGAACCATCTGAGTTTTGCGGATGACATAATTCTTTTTTACTTCTGGAAGATGCAAAACCTTTAAACTCCTAATGAATACCTTAAAGGAGTACGAAAATACTTCGGGGCAGCTCATCAATGGAGATAAAAGCCATTTTATGCTACACTCTAATGCTTTCAATAGCACTAGGGATAAATTTAAAAGGCTGACAGGTTTCAAGCAAAAACAGGGCCCTATCACTTACCTAGGCTGCCCTTTATTTGTTGGCAGACCTAGGAATGTTTATTTTTCTGATCTTCTTAACAAAGTCGTTTCCAGAATTACAGGTTGGCAAACAAAACAACTTAGTAATGGAGGCAAGGCTGTACTTTCCAAACATGTTCTTCAGGTCTTGTCTATACATCTACTATCTGCAGTAACCCCTCCAACTACAATCATCAGACAGATTCAAATGCTTATTGCAGATTTTTTATGGGGATGGAAAAGTAATAGAAAAAAATACCATTGGTCTTCATGGAAAAATCTGAGCTACCCTTATGAGGAAGGGGGGTGGGGATGAGGAACCTACAAGATGTTTGTAAATCTTTCCAATTCAAGCAATGGTGGATTTTCATAACAAAACAAACCTTGTGGGGAGATTTCTTGAGAGCTAAATATTGTCAAAGATCAAATCCGGTTAGCAAGAAATGGGACACTGGAGAGTCATTGACTTGGAAACATACGTTAGTTAATAGACAACAGGTTGAGCAGCACATTCATTGGAGACTTCAAGCCGGGAATTGTTCTTTTTGGTGGGACAATTGGCTTGGCACAGGGCCACTAGCTTAACACACAAGCAGCAGCAACAGGTTCAACAACAGTACAGTTGCAGAATTTTGGGGAAATGGGGAATGGAATTGGAGCAAATTGGTGGAGCATGCGCCAGTCAGCCAACTATCCAGCATCCTGGCTACAGAAATTCCTCACCAACAGCACATGCCTGATCAAGCTGTTTGGAAACTCAACAGTCATGGCAGCTTCAGCTGCTCCTCTGCCTGGGAAGAAATCAGGAACAAAAAGGATAAGAACTACTTCAACTCTCTTTTATGGCATAAATGCATTCCTTTCAAATCTTCATTTCTTTTATGGAGAACACTAAGGGGTAAACTCCCTACCAATGAAAAGTTATCTAATTTTGGCATTGAGCCATCACATTGTTTTTGTTGTTTTGGTAGAGCAGGCATGGACAACATTGATCACACCTTCAATTCAGGACAATTTGCAGCAAGAGTGTGGAATTTTTTTGCAGGAAGTGCAGGGCTGCAGGCTGACCACTCCACACTGCAGGCACTGGTCAAACAGTGGTGGACAGTCAGGCCAAGAAATGCAGGCCATCAACTATTGCTGCAAGCCACACCAATTTTCATTTGCTGGAATTTATGGAAGAACAGGTGTGCATGCAAATACGGAGGCAAAGCAACTAACATCAGCCGCGTCAAGTATGCAGTCTACAAAGACACATTCAAAATGCTGAAAAATGTTTTCCCTCACATTAAATGGCCTGCAAGCTGGACGACTTTAATCCAAACGACTGAAAAGTGTATCCATGACATCAAAGTGTGCATGGTAGCATGGATGAAACCTCCGGATCAATGGATCAAGATAAATACAGATGGAAGTGCACTCACTAATCCGGGAAAGACTGGGGCTGGAGGTATCCTCAGAGATAAAGAAGGCAAATTGGTGATGGCCTTCTCAACACCTCTTGGAGAAGGATCGAACAACAAGGCTGAGATTGAGGCTGCCCTCTTTGGACTGACTTGGGCACTTGAACTAGGATACAGAAATATATTACTTGAGTTAGACTCTCAATTGGTGGTGTACTGGATTTCAAAGAAAACAGCCCCACAATGGAGTATTACCAATTAGCTTGAAAGACTCCAACACCTTATCATGCAAACTCATAACTTCAAATGCTCTCATATTTTCAGAGAAGCAAATTGGGTAGCAGATGCACTTTCAAAGCACAGCCACAACACAGCAGCTCCTCAAGTTTACTTCAACAGCAATCAATTACCTAAAGAAGCACAAGCCTATTACCAAATCGACTTACTGAACATGCCAAGCTTTAGAAGAAAGAAGACTAAGATGATGTTTGATCCTCCTTGATATTATTACCTTTTCAACTTAGCTATATTTGAAAAATATAGCTACTTTGAATAGGGGTATAGGTTAGTTAGTTTATAGGCTTTCTTGTAAAGGGAGAGTCTCCCTAATTTATGCTTCCTAGATACTTTGTAACGAGAGGAGTCCTCTCCTTAGGTTCTTAGTATTTTGGTTTCATCTTGCAATTGTAAGGGGCGGAGTTGACATTCTTTTGGAAAGTCGACTCTAAACCATATTAGGATCGGAGGATAGGTCTATGCCCCCCTCCTTGTATTTTGTTTTTTGTTATTAATGATAAGGCCTGGGGGTGTCGCTCAGCCCCTACCCCTCCAAGGGTTATTCAACTAAACAAAAAAAAGCCCAAAGTACCAAAACCCAAAAATTAAACACTAAACAATAGATTTTAAACCAAAAATCCTAAACACCAAAACCTAAAACCTATAAAAAAAAACCTAAAACCTAAACCTAACACGAACCCTAACACTACCCTTATCCTTAACCCTAACCCTAAAACCTAAAACCTAAACCCAAAGCCCAAAATACCAAATCCCTAACATTAAACCTAAACCATAGTTTTTACAACTTAAATCCTTAACCACTAACTCTTAAACCTAAAAATCAACCTAAAAGCTAACCCTAACCCTAATATTAACCCTAACCCTAACCCTAGCCCTACCATAAACCCTAAACACAAATCCCAAAATACAAATACCCAAACATTAAACACTAAACCATTTATACAAAACCTAAAATCCTAAACCATAAATCCAAAAACCCTAAAAAACTAACCTTAACCCTAGTCCTAACCCTAAATAATAAACCCAAAATCCTAACCCAAAATACCAAAACCCAAACATTAAATATTAAACCATAGATTTTAAACCTCAAATGCTAAACCCCTTAGACGTAACCGGTGTTGATGTCCTTTTGAATGACTAAGACTAGCCTCTTAGTTTCATGTAATTACATTTCATAGGTTGAAAATTGCGGAATATTTTACAACTTTTATTTTCTGTACTTGGAGGTTTACATAGACCTCTACATACACATAATATATATTCATATCGAGTATACATAGACCCTTCATATAGGAATTTTACATAGTATTCTACTTTTATTGCACATATATATATAAAAACATAGAAATAGTCTCAATGATTGTCTCCTCTCATACCATCTAAATGGATATCACAATATATGCATAGCCCTTACATCAATTCAACAAGACCATATATAGGTCATACAAAAATATAATATTCAAATAACAAGGAAATAAATGATAGAGTCAATAAGCTCATAACAAAATCTAAAGCTAGAAGATTGCATTGCCCTTGAAAGTTGAGGACCTAAACTGTTATGCCTCGTATTTTTATACGTAGTGCGCGTCATGAACTAGTAGATGTAAGTCCGGGGAATGAGATTTTATTTTAAGTTCCAAGTGATTAAAGAAATATTAGGCAAGGATGTTAATTCCAAATGTGATACTAAGTATGATTTGGCTAATGTAAGTGCCATTAACTTTAAGTGAGGGATTAATTAGTGGCTGATTAGGATTAAATTAATCTAGTGGGCCCCACCACTCAAGGCAAATTAAAAGGAATCAGATTGGGAGCTGGCCTTAGTGGGACACGTGTAGAGGGGGGCTGCCTCCACGTCATATTATAAATGAGGTGGTGAAATGCATTGCAACATATCATCTTCTTCACCACTTGGCTTAGGCAGCCATGGAAATGGAGAAAACCAACCATGCAACTCTTGGTCAGCATCTGCAAAGAATTTGGTTAGTAATCTCTTTGCTTGGTGTGTTAATTCCTTAGAATACCTTTGTTAATTAGCCATTAATGTTAAGAAGGGG
>NC_028641.1:35643800-35678573 GCF_001406875.1 Solanum pennellii
TTGGTATCCTGTCATCTTTACCTTATGCTTTACATACTTAGTACATTGTCCGTTCTGACCCCTTTTCCTCGGGGGGCTGCGTTTCATGCACGCAGGTGTAGACGCACAGTTCGGTGATCCTCCCGCCTAGGATATCTACTCTGTTGATTGGGAGAGCTCCACTGTTCCGGAGCCCAGTCGTTTTGGTACATAACTTTTTGTGTTGTCTTTTGCTTGTCTATGGGTATGGCGGGGCCCTGTCCCGTCGAGTTTCACTACTATACTCTTAGAGGTCTGTAGACATTATGTTGGTTGCATATATATGTTTTGGATTATGGTCTGGACATAGTTTGTTTGGGATGTCCACTTGCACAGGGGCAGCTTGTCGGCTGCGTACATCATTGTGTATTGTGTAGTGGCAGCCTTGTCGGCTTGCGTATACTATTATGCTTTGGATAGTGGCGGCCTTGTCAGCTCGCGTATGTTGTTACGGTTGAATGGTTATGACTCCTTATGAGACAGGTCCACTTTATATATATGGCGTTGGGGTTGTCTTGATTTGATTAAATTCCATATTGTCTTAGTTTCAGTTGGTTATACTTAGCAGGTTTGTATGTGAGTGTCCAAAACGGGCACTAGTCACGGCCCATCGGGTTGGGTCGTGACATAAACCACATTGATGAAAATAAGAATCCAAGCCTTCAACAATATCACCTTCCAAACTCTTCAACGTCCGGAACCTAAAATATTTGGGACAAGGGAAGAAAACGGGGTTAGTACTCCACATGTACTAAGTATGAGATCTTATGCACATACACAAGAAAAACATGCTAAAAGGGACTTTTTATCAAAGCATGTTATTCTACCCCTTTTAGGGCTTAATTCAAAGTCAAGTAAGTCATATTAATCAACCAAACATGCTTATTATCTCTACAAGTAATACTTATCCAACATACTTGAAATCATGATTTACTACAACCCTAAAATCAAGGAATAATATCACAAGAATGAATAAAAGTTAAACATGTCATAATAAGCAAGACAACTACTCACAAGTCCTTATCAAGTCTACAAGTGCAATGACCAAGCAAAGCCCCATAGCCTTACTTAATCAAGTATCCTCAACAAGAAAACATGACCAATGCCCAACTTTATATATCATGGCATTTAGGGTTGCATTTCATTGTATATTATCATTATAATCCAAGACATATTCATAAATCAACTAATCAACATATAGTATCAACAATATGACATGGTCATCATAATATACATCATATATTGTCATAACATAAACATATAAGAACCTCCTCCTAAGACTCCCCTCAAGACTAACTAGTGCAATGTCTAGGTAGAGTCCCATAGCCTACCTAGACTAAGATAGACCCCTTAGGTTATCCAAGTTAGAGTTCAAGTCCTTTAATTCATTTTACCTTTTGGGAACATCTTGCCCTAACCGACATAGACCACATGAGCTAGTGTAGAATCCGGTGTCATAAAATTCTACACCGAAATAAGGCGGACTACTTGCCAAGGTAGTACCAAAATATAAAACATAGCAACTACATGGATCCACTAGCTAGTATTCCTATGGGGGCAACATAGTTAAAGAACTAGGAGATTATTTGAGATGCTCTTTATGCGCCATGTATTATAGTCTCAAATCTCGAGAGTAATGTAGTGTCCTACCTTCTCTATGTGGGAAAGGACACTTCTCTATCTAGTTCACTCGGTGCTAAGCTAGAGTCCCTTTTTGAAATGTCTTTAGGCCTTTAATTATCAATCGTAATATAATTTAGGCCATATGGTCTACCCCTTGTATAATCATCATCATCAATATCTCAATAAGAATTGTATGAGTATAAGTCCTTTCATTACACTTCATATAAGTGAGGTTAACACTTTAGCATTTTATAACATATTAAGGCTCATTGATAGTTTTCACCATCTTTGTAGCACATACACCTTAATAAACTAACAACATAGACAAGATATTTCAATAAAACATCATACCACCCTATAATCCTAGTATAAGGCATACTCCAATGTAATATCGTGGCTTAACAATAATTAATCACAATTGGAAGTAAATATAGAGATTCTAAGACTTACCAAGTCTTTCTCATAGTCTATTATCAAGGTCTTACCATCACCCCATAACTCAACCAAACTTGGGGAATAACATTATCGCACAATGATAACCAATAATAGAATAACAAGGCCAATTGCATCTCTATAACACAATTCATCTTTAGATCACAACTTGAGACAATGTACAATGGCTAATTTCACATTATAATTCATAACCTAAATCACATCTCAAGAACTAGTATGATAGGCATCTTAATTTAATCAAAAGAGCACCATAGGATAGTAATCTAATCAACTACCAACTCAATTGAATGATCACTATACAACATAGGTCAAGATCACTACCTAGGGTTAGGGATAGAGGATCATATTCTTCAATTTAGACCAAACCATCAACAATTAGCATAAACAAGTTGAATTACATGTTAATCTACTAAATATAACCCTAAGAATTCATTAACAACTCAATCCATCACTTCAATTTCGTAATTCAATGGAAACCCATAAGAAAATTCAACTTTTTAAAATCTATTTTGAAGGAACCCTTTGAGAAAAGAATCTCAAAGGTGAATAGAACCCATACCTTAATGTTTCTCAACAATTTGATGACGAATCCACCATTTTTCCAGCCCTCAAACCCTGGTTCTTGCTAGCCTTCAATTGTGAGTTCATGTAGAAAGAGAAATAAGACAGAACAAAGAGAGTTTATTTTGAGAGATGTCTTTAGGTTAATGAGGGTTAAGGGTATTTATAGTGGGGCTTAATTAACTTAATTAGTTTCCCTTTAATCCCTAACTAACCCTAATCCACTTAATTAATAAATGAAATCATTTGAAATTTAACAGTAAAACTCGACCCTCAATGATGAGACCCCAATCGACGGTCCATTAGTGAGTCAACGGACAATCCCCCTCTGTCCTTCACTCTGTCGTCTCGGTCAGAGACTTTGCAGGCAAGGGCTTCCTCCAATTTTTCTAAGTGTGAGATGACGGTGGCCTCGAGCGCCCCGTGAACCCCCATTCGTCGCGTGTAACAGTAGCTAGGTAAGCAAGATCCTTAATGAAGCTTCCTAAGTGTGGGATGATGGTGGCCTCGACGCCTCATCGAGCCACAAACAGACCGTCATCTGTTCTATCAATGCACACTTCCAGGCAGTGTTGCATCCAACTGGAGGGGTCCTCCTTAAGGGCCCTTGGTTGGTCCTTGGGGAGTCATACCCAGAAGTTTCAATCATGAAACAACTCAAACACCCATTATTTACCTTTCCACCCTTTTTCGTACATTTTCGACTCCTAAAAGTTAGTAAAAAGGCTAAGGCACACTAACATCCCTTTGAACCAACATTCCAAATGTTTTTGAATGCTTTGGTTATTAAACCTCCTAAATGACCTATATTCACTAAATGATGGACATAGAAACAGTACTTAGAGTTTATGACACCTTTATTAGCCTTTACAATGAGTCTTAGATTTTCAAGGGGTTACATTATCCCCCCCCCCCACTTAGGAACATTCGTCCCCGAATGATACTAAAATGCTTTTTAAGGAAGGAATAGACCCAAGACTAGCAGCCTGACAATTCAACAATATCCATTTAACATAAATCATGTCACTTCAACAACGAAAATATCAAAACTCATATTACCACACCTAAGGCTCAAAACACTTCATCATGAGGCATTTTCCCTTCTCACAACACTTATGAGCTCAACATACATCAAATGAGTCAATTAACACAAAGTTCAACTTAACAACATGTT
This sequence comes from Solanum pennellii, assembly GCF_001406875.1. Lineage (NCBI taxonomy): Eukaryota > Viridiplantae > Streptophyta > Magnoliopsida > Solanales > Solanaceae > Solanum > Solanum pennellii. The sequence continues at coordinate 35,647,630 of NC_028641.1, forward strand.
ACATATTATTTTATGAAGACTCACCATATCCAAAGTGAACAACATAACTCAAAACAAGAAAAACTCAAAATTTCAAGTTTTTAGTAGTAATACTACAGTGATTTCACTGTAAGACTTACTGTGAGGTTTTCAAAAATACCATTTTTGTAACACTTCATCCAAAAATCAAGAAACCACAAATCTTTGTCATAATTATATAATTAAAAAGAATGGCTAACCGTAATTCTCAAAAAGATGAGGATACTGGGACTTCATATCGGCCTCGGCCTCCCATGTAGCACCCTCAACTAATAGATTTTTTCATAACACTTTTTAGATACCACCTCTTTATATTCCTCAACTTCTTGACTTGCCTATCAAGAATTTGAACAGGGACTTCCTCATAAGAGAGGTTATCCTTGACACCAAGACCCTCAATAGGAACAATAGACTCGGGGTCACCGATACACTTTTTCAACATAAAAACATGAAAAACCGAATGAACCGAAGCCAATTCACTAAGATGTTTCAATTCATAGGCAACCTTACCAACCCTTTGCAAGATTTCATAGGGACCGACATAATGAGGACTCAATTTCTCTTTCTTACCTAATCTAACCAGCCCTTTCATTGGTGAAATTTTTAAATACACCTTATCACCCTCTTCAAACTCCAAATCACTTCTCCTATTATCGTCATAAGACCTTTGCCAACTATAGGCCATTTGCAACCGGTTCCTTATGATATGAACCATTTCCAGAGTCTTATAAATCAACTCAGGACCAAGAATCGATGGCTCACCCACTTCAATCCATTCAATAGGAGACCTACACCTCCTCCTACCATACAAGGCTTCATAGGGAGCCATGGAAATGGATGAATGAAAACTGTTGTTGCAGGCAAACTCCACTAACGGTAAATGTCTATCCCAACTCCCTTTAAAATCAATAATGCATGCTCTAAGCATATCTTCAAGGGTTTGTATGATACGCTCCGCTTGACATTCCGTTTGGGGATGAAAAGCTTGCTCAACTTCACCGTAGTACCTAACCATTTCAGGAATGACCTCCAAAATCTTGGTGTGAATTGTGCGCCCCGATCCGATATGATGGATAACGGAATACCATGGCGGCACACAACCTCTTCAAGAAAGATTCTTGCATAATCTTTCGTTGAATATGAAGACTTGACGGAGATAAAGCGAGTTGATTTAGTCAATCAATCCACAACCACCCATATGGAATCATAGGACTTTTGGGTCTGGGGTAAACCTACTACAAAGTCCATATTGATGTCTTCCCACTTCAAAGTTATAATTTGGATCTCTTGTAGTAAGACACCAGACTTTAGGTGTTCGACCTTTACTTGTTAGCAATTTGGACACTTAGCGACAAATTCCACTATGTCCCTTTTTAAACCTTCCCACCAATATATTTCCCTTAGGTCATGATACATTTTTGTCGACCCAGATGAATTGAGTAGCGGGACCCATGAGTTTCTTCTAAGATCCATCCCTCAACACATCTACATGGCGAACACATAATCTCCCTTGGTTCTTTAACATAACATTTCCCCCTAGGGAGAATGATTCATTCAACTTGCCAAGAACCGATTCTTTCAACTCCATTAAGGCTAAATAGAGGTGTTGTTTGGACTTCACCTCAACCACTAAAGATGACTCATTAAGATGAACTATGGCACCCCCATCCGGAGCACTCTCCAACCTCACCCCCAACCTAGCCAACCTATGCACTTCCCTTGCTAGGTCCTTTTTGGTTTCATCAAGATGGGATACACTACCCATAGTCATCCGACTTAGGGCAACAACAACTACATTAGCCTTGCCGGGTTGATAAAGGACACTCATATCATAATCTTTCAACAACTCAAAACACCTTCTTTGTCGGAGATTTAACTCCTTTTGGGTAAACACATATGGAGACTCTTATGATCGGTAAAAACATCCACATGAACCCCATACATGTAATGCCTCCAAAATTTTCAAAGCAAACAGCACGACCATTATTTCAAGGTCATGAGTGAGGTAATTCTTCTCATATACCTTTAGTTTCCTAGAGGCATAAGCTATCACCTTCGCATTTTGCATAAGCACACACCTCAAAGTAAGCCTATCTTTCAACAATTGGAAGCTCTTCTCACATGCCTCCAACCACTTAAACTTTTTACTCTTTGGGTCAAAGTAGTCAAAGGAGACGCAATGGATGCAAAACCATCCACCAACCCCCGATAGTAACCCGCTAAACCCAAGAAACTCCTTATGTCAGTTGGAGTAAATGGTCTAGGCCAGTTTTTCACCGCTTTCATTTTCCTTGGGTATACTTTAAATCCCCCACTAGAAATGATGTGCCCAAGAAAAGTCACTGATCTCAGCCAAAACTCACGCTTACTATATTTGGCATGCAATTTATGTTCTTTAAGGGTTTGCAATACTACCCTCAAATGATCCATATGATCATCCTCATTCTTCGAATATACCAAGATATCGTTAATGAAGACAATGGCACACAAATCTAGGTAATTTTGAAATACTCTATTCATTAGGCCCATAAATGCCGCCGGAGCATTAGTGAGACCGAAAGACATGACCAAGAACTCATAATGTGCATACCTAGTCCGAAAGACCATCTTCGGTATATCCTGCCCTCTCACCCTGAGTTGATGATACCCGACCTCAAGTCTATCTTTTAAAAGTAACTCGCCCCTTGGAGTTTGTCAAATGAGTCATCAATCCGAGGGACAGGGTACTTATTCTTAATGGTGACCTTGTTGAGTTGGTGGTAGTCAATACACATTCTCAAAGACCCATCCTTCTTTTTGAAAAATAACACTAGAGCACCCTATGGAGATATACTAGGTCTTATAAAGCCTTTGTCATGAAAATCCTTGAGTTGAGCCTTCAACTCTTTCAATTCGGCCGGAGCCATCCGATATAGAGGGATTGAAATGATCTTTGTTTCCAGTAGCAAATCGATATCAAAATCAATTTACCGTTCGGGAGGAATCCCGGGAAGGTCATTAGGAAAAACTCAGAAATTCATTTACTACGGGGACTCAATAGGAGGAATTTCAGAATCCAAATCTTGGACTCTTACTATGTGATAGAGACAACCCTTTGAGATCATTTTACATGCTTTTAGACAAGATATGATGCAAACTCTAGGAATAGAATTTCCCCCCTTCCACTCAACAACGGGTTCATTTCGGAAGTTAAATCTCACCACTCTTGTCCTACAACCAATGGATGCAAAACATGCATGCAACCAATCCATACCCAATATTATATCAAAATCAAGCATATTGAGTTCTACTAGATCAATATAAGAAACTCTATTAGGTAATGAAATAGGACAATTTCGATAGACTCTTTCATCAACAACCGACTCTCCCACCGGAGTAGACACTAAAAAAGGCTCAAGCAAAATATTGGGTAAAGCGTCAAAACTTTTAGCTACTAGTGGTGTAACAAAGGACAAAATAGCACCCAGATCAAGTAAAGCATAAACATCAAGAGTGAAGATTTTTAACATACCGGTCACCATGTCAAGAGACGTCTCTTGTTCACCCCTAGAGAGGAGAGCATAAAAGCGGTTCTTCTTTGGAACATCACTAGAACCATTTGCTTGAGCTTGGCTACTACCCTTGTCTTGACTCTTTAAGTTTGAACAATCTCTCATTTTGTCACCACCCTTGCCACAACTAAAGCAATTATCCGTCCCCTTAAGGACTCACCATAGTGATTTTTACCACACTCTCCACAAGTTGGCTTCTCCTTTGGTGAATTAGAACTTTTTCCCTTCTTAAATTTAGGGTTAGACAACCTATCACCACTAGCATTTAAGAATTTGGTAGGGACTTGACTTGAACCCCGCTTCTTAAATTTAGGCTTATCTTGTATATCAAGCCTATTCTTTGAGGAGCCTCCATCAAATGACCTATCCCTCTTAGCATCTCTACTTATTTGCTTAGCTCTTTCCTCCTCAGCCCTTCTAGCATAAACCATAAGACGGGAAATGTTCATCTTTTCATGTAGCATGGCCGATTGGCACTTCTCTTGTAAGTCCTGTGGCACCCCCGTCACAAAATGACTTATTTGGTCTCTAGGATCGGAGACTAAAGAAGGAGAATATTTGGACAACTTAACTAATTCAAAATAATTTCTTGAACACTCTTCACTCCTTGACGAAGATTGATGAATTCCGTTACTTTCTCCTCCCTCATCTCTCTAGCGAAGAACCGATCTAGAAAAGCCGCCTTGAAGATCTCCCAAGTCACCGGACCACCCCTCAATGACCTATTATCCCTCCATTGCACATACCAAGTTTCAGCCACATCCTTTAGTTTATATGAGGCCAACTTGGCCTTCTCACTTGAACTCACGCCCGTAGAATATAGCACCTTGTAGACCTCATCAAGGAATTCTTGGGGGTCTTCATCAACCTTGGACCCATAGAAGGCAGGAGGATTTATCCGAGTGAAGTCCCTAAATCGGGATGCCATAGTAGAAACTTGTTGATGAACCCTAGGTGCAACCTCCCGATTGGCTTGGGCCGTCATAGCTTGGGATTGAACCGTCGCGGCTTGTGCTTGAGTAGTCATGACTTGAGCCATTTGAGCAAGAATAGCCCCCTCATCTCCGCCTCCGCACTAGGTGGAGGGTTAGCCGGGCTTGATCAACATCAGCATTCACCTCAAGTGGAGGAACTTTCTCATCATAGGGGGGAGCTCCCGCATTAGCAACTTCCTCTTCAAGTCTTCGATAAGTGTGGCGCGCTTCATAATTATGAATACAAACCTACATAAATGTGATAGAGAAAGAGACATAACTCAACGTATTCAACCTCATACTCTAATATCAAGTTTGTCACATCCGGGTTTACCCCCTAGAGGTAACCGGAGTCGATGTCCTTTTGAAAGACGAAGACTAGACTCTTAGTTTCATGTCATTACATTCATAGGTCGAAAAATTATGGAAAAATTTAAAACTTTTATTTTCTCTACTTGGAGGTTTTCATAGACCTCTACATACACATAATACATATTCATATCAAGTATACGAAAAAACAATATTCAAATAACAAGGAAATAAATGAAAGAGTCAATAAGCTCATAACAAAATCCAAAGCTAGAAGATGGCATTGCCCTCAAAAGTTGAGGACCTACCCCACTTGGATGAAAAGAAGAATCCAATCCACCAACAATATAGCCTTCCAAACTCTTCAACGATTGGAACCTAAAATATTTGGGACAAGGGAAGAAAACGGGGTTAGTACTTCACATGTACAAAGTAACGGATCTTATGCACATACACAAGCAAAAAATGTTGAAAGGGACTTTTTATCAAAGCATGCCATTCTACCCCTTTTAGAGCTTAATGCAAAGTCAAGTAAGTCATATTAATCAACCAAACATGCATACTATCTCAATAAGTAATACTTATTCCAACACACTTGAAATCATGATTTACTACAACCCTAACATCAAGGAATAATATGACAAGAATGAATAAGAGTTAAATACATCATAATAAGCAAGACAACTACTCACAAGTCCTTATCAAGTCAACAAGTGAAATGACCAAACAAAGCCCCATAACCTTACTCAATCAAGTATCCTCAACAAGAAAACATGACCAATGTCCAACATTAGATATCATGTCATTTAGGCTTACATTTCATCGTATATTATCATTATAATCCAAGGTATATTCATAAATGAACTAATCAACATATAGTATCAACAATATGACATGGTTATCATATATATACATCATAAATTTGCATAACATAAACATATAAGAACCTCCTCCTAAGACTCCCCTCAAGAATAACTAGTGCAATGTATAGGTAGATTCCCATACCCCTTCCTAGACTAAACTAGATCCCTTAGGTTATCCAAGTTAGAGTTCGTCTTTTAATTCATTTTACCTTTTGGGAACATCTTGCACTAACTGACATAGACCACATGAGCTAGTGTGGAATCCGGTGTTATAAAACCCTACACCAAAAGAAGGCGGACTACTTGCCAAGGTAGTACCAAAACATAAAACATAGCAACTACGTGGATCCACTAGCTAGTATTCCTATGGGGGCAACATAGTTCAAGAACTAGGAGATTTAGTTGGGACCCTCTTTATGCGCCATGCATTATAGTATCTAAACTCGAGAGTAATGTAGTGTTCTTACCTTCCCTATGTGGAAAGGACACTTCTCTGTCTAGTTCACTCGGTGCTAAACTAGAGTCCCTTTTTGAAATGTCTTTAAGCCAATAATTATCAATAATAACTTAATTTAGGCCATAGGGTCTACCCTTTGTATAATCATCATCATCAATAGCTCAATAAGAATTGTATGAGTATAAGTCCTTCCATTACAATTCATATAAGTGAGGTTAACACTTTATCATTTTATAACATATTAAGGCTCATTGATAGTTTTCACCATCTTTATAGCACATACACCTTAATCAACCTCACAACATAGTCAAGACATTTCAATTCAACATCATACCACCCTATAATCCTAGTACAAGGCATACTCCAATGTAATATCATGGCTTAACAACAACTAATCACAATTGGAAGTAAAGATAGAGATTCTAAGACTTACCAAGTCTTTCTCATAGTCTATCATCAAGGTCTTACCATCAACCTATAATTAAACCGAACTTGGGAAATAACATCATCGCACAATGATAATCAATAGAATAACGAGGCCAATTGCATCTCTATAACACAATTCATCTTTAGATCACAACTTAAGACAAGGTAAATAGGCTAATTTCACATTAAATCACCTCACAAGAACTTGCATGATAGGCCTATAATCATCTTCATTTAATCATAATAGCACCATATGATAGTAATATAATCAACAACCTACTCAATTGAATAATCACCATACAACATAGGTCAAGATCACTACCTAGGGTTAGGGATAGAGGATCATATTATTAAATTTAGACCAAACCATCATCAATTACAATTAAAAAGTTGAAATACATGTTAGTCTACTCAATATAACCCTAATAATTCATTAACAACTCAATCCATGACTTCAATTTCGTAATTGAATGAAACCCATAGGAAAACTCAACTTTTTTGAATGTTATTTTGAAGGAACCCTTTGGGGAAAGAATCTCAAAGGTGAATAGAACCCATACATTAATGTTTCTCAACAATTTGATGACGAATCCACCCTTTTTCCAGCCCCAAAACCCTAGTTCTTTCTAGCCTTCAATGGTGAGTTCATGTATAGAGAGAAATAAGAGAGAAGAAAGAGAGTTTATTTTGAGAGATGTCTTTAGTTTAATGAGGATTAGGGGTATTTATAGTGGGGCTTAATTAACTTAAATAGTCTCCCTTTAATCCCTAACTTACCCCTAAACCACTTAATTAATTAAATGAAATTATTTAAAATTTAACAGTGAAACTCGACCCTCACCGACGAGACCTGATCGATGGTCCGTCGGTGAGTTGACGGACAATCCCCCCTCTGTCCTGCACTCCGTCGCCTCAGTCAGAGACTTTGTTGGCGAGGGCTTCCTCCAATATTTCTAAGTGTGGAATGACGGTGGCCTTGAAGCCCCGTCGAGCCACAGATGCCTCATCAACCCCCTTCCATCGTGTGTAACAGTATCTAGGTAAGCAAGATCCTTCAATGATTTTTCTATGTGGTATGACGGTGGCCTCGACGCCTTGTCGATCCACACACGGACCGTCATCCATTCTGGCGATGCACACTGCCAGGTAGTGCTTCAAACAACAGGAGTCCTCCTCAAGGGCCCTTGGTTAGTCCTTGGGGAGTCGTACCTAGACGTTTCAATCATGAAATAACTGAAACACCCATTAGCTACCTTTCCACCCATTTTAGTACAATTCTGACTCCTAAAAGTTAGTCAAAAGGCTAAGGCACACTAACATCCCTTTGAACCAACTTCCCGGACGTTTTTTGATGCTTTGGTTCTTACACCTCCTAAATGACCTATGTTCATTAAAAATGAACTTAGAAACAGTGTTTAGACTTTATAACACCTATGTTAGGCTTTACAATGAGTCTTAGATTTTCAAGGTGTTACAACCCTTGACCATAAAACCTAAAAAATAATACACCCTAACCCTAACATTATACCAATACCCTAAAACCTAAACCCTAAGTCCAAAAAAACCCTAAATCCAAAATAAGAAAACCCAAATATTAAATACTAAACCATAGATTTTAAACCTCAAATCCAAAACCACTAACCCTAAAAGCTATAAAAAATCTAAATCCTAACCATAACCCTAACCCTAACCTTAACCCTAACCCTAACCCTAAACCATTAACCCTAAACCCCAAGCCCAAATTACCACCAAAAAGACCAAAATGCCAAATTAGTTCTCTTTCTAACTTATCTCACTAGACCAAAACTCCCTAATGTTACACTTAAATGACACGCCTAATGGCTAGTTCTGTAAGGCCAAACATGGTGCGTGACCCACCGGCGGTAAATCTCAGACCGCCGGACCAGCCCCAGAAGGGGCGCTTGGAGGAAAGGAACCTAACAATATATCCTCAGACTCAATCAGATGTAATCAAGATTACAATCGTGAAGGGAATGATTCTAGTAAGTTAAAGCTACAACATAATCAATTTTCAAGAAGTACTGATGAACCAATAGAAACAATCGAAGGTGGGGGTTCAAGGAATAACGCGAATAAAGCTCATGAAGATAAAAATCACAATCGATCAAGAAGTACTAACAAGGGGAAGATGTTCATCTCACAGTAATATCAAGCAAAATGGAACTAAAAATCATCGGTAACAAGAACGCAGGTTGTCAAAATGGAAGTCGAAAGAACAATGTTACAGGCAAAGCGTATGAGAGGAATAATACTGAGCAAGGAAGAACTTAGACTAACACCTCTACTGGTACAATTCATGGAGGTAATCAGAAGGATAATTGTGAACAGGTGAACAAGGAAAAGAATATTGATGAAGAAACACTTCCAGAGGAATCTGTGGAAGTAAGCTTAGCCTCTAAGCTTCAACACAACAAGGCCTTAGTTTGTGAACAGGATACTATTGAAGTGGAGAGTTCAGCAAAATCTTCATTTGCATTTAATCCTAATGCTGCAGATGTTCAAGGACATGGCCATCAACAAACCATTAAGGAGCAACCAGGGGAGGCAAATCAAGCAGGTAACCATACTAACTACAACTCTAATCTCAGTTATGTTGGTAATAATGTTAACAATTGCCATGAGCATGAAAATGCCAAGGCAAAGTTAGCTGTTATAAATAGTGTCTAGGAGCAGGGGGAGGTAAGCACCCAAAATGTGTAACAATAGGAAAATGATTACTATGAGAAGGACAATACCAAAGGAAACCTGGAGGGTAGAACTAGTAGTCAAGGTAAGGGGAAAATGGTAAAGAGTGACAAGAAACAATGTCAGCAAAACAAGAACAATAAGAAAAAGAATCAGGAACTGAATCAGCAGGAAAATCAGCAGGACAACAGTAGGCAAAACCTCTACCATAGAGAGTTTCCTAAGATTTCTAGTAAATTTGAGAAAAGAGGTCTAATGTTCACCAAAATGCTAACCAAAATGTTCCTAACCTTAATGCCAATTCTTCCAACAATAATAAGAGTATCCCAGCTACCAAACAGGATCAGGTTTAGGAACCTGCTCCTTATACTGTGGTCCAAACTTTGGCAACAAGACTGAGACATATATATGCTGCTCAAGCTCCAAATGTTGTGTTGAGAACTACATCCAGACAAACTACCAAGCAGGGTCAGCCTGCTGTATTCTTTAATATGTATGATTATATGCATACATTGACTATGGATTGCAAGTATACTTTAGTTGGGAAGTTAAGTACTACCATGCCTAAGGTGGACCTTATTATTAGGAAGAGCTTTATACAACAAACTCAATTAAGTGTGTGTGTGGGGGGGGGGTCAACATAGGACACTACAATGCAAAACATGTGTTTATTGATTTACAAAAAGAGTTAGATTTATAACACAGTTTGGACTCAGCAAAGAATGACTATTGTAGGAAAATTGATGAGGATACAAGCTTGGACACCTTTTTTTACACCTGAAGAGGAAAACCCTATTGTGCCTGTCTAGATTTTGCTACCTGGATTACCATGGCATTGCTACAAAAAACCTTTCCTTACTCCCTTGTTGGAATCAGGTTGCAATGTTTTATATCTAGACATTGCTTCTATTAAAAGGTCAAGGGCTGAAATGGGCAAAATTAAGATGCAAATAGACTTGACTAACATGTTTGGGTAGGACTAGATCCTGAGGATGACACCATTGGAATCTGGGAGCCAGTGAAATATGAGAATGTTCCCCTATACTGTGAGTATTGTACACATCATGGCCATGATATTGAAGAATGTAAATCCAAAATGAGGAATGAGGAGTATAGAAATAGAAAGGAAAAAGAAAGTGAGAAGAAAAACTAAAACAAAGATACCACCAAAGCAAAAGAACAAGAATATAGACAGAACAAAAGCAAGGAGACTAGAGAACAACAACAACAACAAAGTAAAGACAATAACAGGCAGAGGCAAATAGAACAGCAAAAAGAGGAGGAATGAAAAACTCAATGAAGGAAAAATACAAGGCAATAGGAACATGCAATTCCAAAGACTATGTGGAAACCTACTTCTACAAATCAGACTACAAAAGACAACCAACAGGCAGGTATAACTACCAACTCTCAGCAATTATCCTTTACTAATTTGGAATTGCAGGCAGATCACAATATACAGGGAGAGGACAGAGGCAGCAAATATCAAAGCAAGGAGAAGCAACAAATAAGAAAATAAAGGAAAACACAGCGGGTAAGCAAGACATGCAAAGGTAAAAGAAAGTCAATAACAGAAATGTAGAGTCCCCATGTATCATAGATATAAAACCTACCTCTAGTAATGATTATGTAGTTGATGGTATATTTGGAGAAGTTGATGGAGGGATGGATAGGGGATGTCAGGAGAGCCAAAATAACATGCAGTAAGGGGTGACCAAAGGGGGGAATTTGCCTCATGCTTTGCATGAGGGGGTACATATTGACCACAATAGAGACTTTAGAGCCTCAACCATTTCTAATAGCATGCTACAGCAGGTCAAACAAAAGCAACCTCAACAACAGGCTTCCAAGCATCAGCAAGACAAGGATACTGTAAGCAAGGAGAATCAACATAGGGATAAGGATCACGCAGCAAATCAGAATTCAGTCCCAAAGACAAAGGAAAAGGACACCAATCCAAATATAAATAAACAAGAAAATACCCCTAAAAGTAAGAATAAACCAAGTAAACAGAAAAGGGATGCTGCCAAAAGTAGGATGAATAAAGAGCAAGAGAATGAGGGAAATAAGGAATAGGAAAGAGGGGAGGAAGCAGAACAACCAGATAAGCAACAGCAAGAATGCCAACTTAACACTGCTCCTAATATTGATGAATATGAGGTTTGTCATTCTGAGGATGAGGTGGATAGACATAATAAATCAATGGATGATCAAGAAGATGATGATGAGACAAGTGAGACACTTATTCTAGAGCCTTTAGTCCTCAGAATGATCAATATATTGAGGATGAAATCCAACAAGCTACTCAGACTCAAGCATCATCACCAAGGGAATTACAACATAGTAAATTTCATTTCAAAATCAAGACATCACCACTGTCAGTACAGGCAGACCAAACACTAGGTTATTTTTTTCAAGAACATCCCAATGATTAGGAATGTGTTATTCCTAGATTCACCATCCTCCCAAAAAACGAAAGTGAAGGGGAAACTCTGGTTCTGATCGAAAGGCCAAGCAAAACACCAACTTGGAGGTTTCTCAGTCGATCGAAGCAACAATTGGAGAAGAAAACAAAAAACAACAGGAGGAATATTTGATCGGGCAGCAGGGCACTAACAGTAACACTATGAGGATGCACCCAGCAACCTCATCAAATGACACACAATCATTGAAATTTTCCTTTGATTTAGCAGGTAATTCATCCGATATGACTCCTTCCTTTAATACAGGTAACTCGCAAATCACACCTCACCAGGAGGACAAAGGTGAGGAACATGGAAATGTACATCTGCAAAGGCAAGAAAACTCAAGTCAAAAACTGCATCAACCAGGCAAAGAGTTGCAGCAGGGAGGAAATGAACAAAGGACTGCTGGAAGCTGCAAGCATGTCTCATAACAGGTTCAAGGAAGTGTTACCAAGCAGGTTCAAGGGAGTGTTTCCAAGAAAAATGATCAATCCAAGCACACTTACAATCAAAAAGGAGTCAACTTATCAAATCAAATCAACCAAGCATGTGTGGAGTACCATAATAACTTCCCCAAAATATCCAAAAACTACTCCAGGTATGAGCCTAATACTCAAGCTGATAGAACTAATAAGCAGGTCACTAATGTGGTTCAGTTTACTGGTAGAAGTCCTAACAACCAACAACATGTTCAGAATCCTAACAACAATGCTAAAAATGAAAAAAATTCTGAACCTGCACCATATATTGTGGTGCAATCTTTTGCTGCAAAGTTGCGATACAATCAATCCAAAAATGAAATTCCTATTGTCTTAAAGGATCCCATACATACGACTAGACAAGGATTTCTGATTGTGCTACTTGATGAGGATGACTATTATGTGAAATTCGCTGAGGTGTGTAAATACACACTTGTGGGCAAGTTCACTAATACGATGCCTAAAATGGAATTGGTGAGAAAAAGCTTTACTCTCCAAACTCAACTCACAGGAAGTGTGAAGATCATACATTTTAATGCAAGACATGTTTATATTGACCTTGATAATGAGTTTGACTACCAAACAGTTTGGACGAAGATTAGAATGAATATTAAAGGGCAAGTGATGAGAATACAAAGTTGGACCCCTGAGTTTACCCCGGAAGAGGAAACTCCCATTGCTCCCATTTGGGTGGCTATCCCTGGCCTACCTTGGCATTGTTATAACAAAGTGCTACTAGCAACTATTTTGGAGTCAATTGGGAAGGTGTTATTCCTAGATTCACCATCCTCCCAAAAAACTAGAGGTAGCACTTTAAGGGTAAAAGTTCAACTGAACCTTACCAAAACTAGACCCAATTATGTTTGGCTGGGATTTAAGAATTCAAACCCCAATAAAGGGAGATGGTTAAAGGTTTAATATGAAGGTTTTACTAACTATTGCATATACTGCAAACAACAAGGACACATGGAAGAGGACTGTACAATCAAGAGAAAGGATGAGGAGTTAAAAGGAGCAGGAAATTGAAAAGAACAACAGGGAACAAGGAAATCACATAAATTCAATAAGCATGAAAAAAGTACTCATGAGGCTACAACAAAGTCATCAAATCAACTAAACAATCAGCAAAAGGGAGAAGCTGGAAAGGAGGAAGCACAAAATCAATCAAAGAATCAGATTACAGACCAACAACAAGGGAAGCATACCTTTAACCAAAAGGAACAAGGCCAGCAATCAGAATCATAGGAAGAAAAGTGGCAGACACAAAAAGGAGACAGCAAAAAAATCAGGAACAAACCATCTCTAAAGCTGTCTGGAGACCTGTCTCACCTCAAAAGCAAAGAAGCAATGGCAGCCAGCAACAAACACAGGAAACAACAGATATATCTATCTTTCAAACTCCAAATTACATTTATAAACTTGAAATGCAGGACGAACAGGAGACAGTCGAAACAGGAGTTGGAACTATCCGGAAGACAGCAGACCAGTCAAACCAATCAAAAAAGGGGACTGCTAATAGCCCAATTGTCAGGAACAACCTCAACACACACATGGAACAAAACCAACTACATAATACTGTCACTAAGCAGAAGAGCACAGGTATTGACTCAATGCTCCCATGTCCCAATTCCCCCAACCTTATTAATGTTGATGGTTTTACTGAAGAAGTTGTTGGAGGTATGGATGGGGGTGTCAGGAAAAAACCACTAACCTGCAGGATGGGGTTACCAAAGGGGGGTGTTTGCCCATGTTCTGCATGAGGGGTTGGTTGACCATAGTACAGACTCTAAAGCCCTGGACAATTCTAGGAACAGGCAGCAACAAAATGAAAAACAACAGATGAAACAGCAAATGCAGATCAGAGATTACAGGTCACAAGATTCTGAAAATAATAAGGAAAAACAGCATGCTGAAAAAGAGGGAAATAAAGATAAAGGGAAACAGGGTGCTACTTGTACTCCGGAAAGCACTCCCAAGAGCAAAAATAAGCCCAGTAAACAGAAAAGAGACGCTGCTAAAAGGAGACAGAACAAGAAGCAAATCAATGACAGTGAACAGGGACAAGAAAAGAGGGAGGAATCGTGCAACAAATTTGTTATGGTTGATGATAATCATGAATTGGATATCCTCCCCCCTCACGCTCAATATATGACTCCACCACCATCTGAACCAGCAGACGAGAGGCAACAAATATGTAAGCTGAATAAGGTGCCTACTATAGATGAATATGTTGTGGATAATTCTGACGATGAAATTGATGGGGATAATCACTCCTTAGAAGAGTTTGAAAAGGATGATGAGACTAGTGAGGCCCTTATTAAGGCCTTTAGTCCTCATAATGATCAGGCCCTAAAGGAAGAGATCCAATAACACAAAGTCAATGTCTATCTCCAAGGGGTTTCCACCATGACAAATTTCACTTCAAAAAACAAGATGTCAATTCTGTCACTGCTGGCAGACCTAATACTCGGATCTTTGCCTCTAGATCTTCCCAATGATTAGTACAATCATATGGAATGTAAGATGGATCAACACTCAAGGGGTGTTGGAGAGACTCAAGATGCTCAGGAAGCTTCACAAGTTATCTGTTATCACAATTTTGGAACCTTTCTCTGATAGTGTGAATGTTCAAAGCTTTAAGGTTCAATTAAACATGGAAAATGCTACTAGTAATTGTAATGGTAAAATTTGGGTTCTTTGGAGCAGTGATATTGACTTTAATATTCTTGATAAAGATGAACAACAAATCACTTGCAACATGAAACACAATGAATTACAATACCAATTTACTAGTACATTTGTTTATGCTAAATGCAAAGATCATATCAGGAGACCTCTTTAGGACAAAATGTTACAGCACACCTTTTTGAATTACAATCCTTGCTGTACTGTAGGTGATTTCAATGTTATAACTTCCGTGAAAGAAAAACTTGGAGGGTTACCTTATAACATGAGGAAAAGTATGGATTTTATAGCTGTTTTTGAATCCTGTCGCCTTTTGGACATTGTCTTTAGTGGTCAAAAATTCTCTTGGTCCAACAAGAGTGGTGTCAATCACAGAATTTGAAAGAGCCTTGACAGGGCTATGGTAAATGATTCTTGGTTCGAAAAGATGCCTCAAACAACTATAACTCACTTGTCCACAACTGCGTCTAGAAATGGTTTCCACAACAACTGATCACATCAAGTACTTCAGATTTCTCAATTGTTGGGTTGACAACCCTCATTTCATGGAAACTGTTAAAACCTGGTGGGAGAAAAGTGATAGGTACTGGTATGTGGAGATTTCACAAAAAAATGAAAAGAAAGTCAAATACTCTTAGTGTTTGGTCTAAAAAAGAATTTGGTGATATTTTCCAAAAGGTTAGGATGTATGAGGAACAAGTGCACAAAGCTGAAGAAAACTACATCATTAACCAAAGTGAATCAAATAGAAGTATGCTTCATGAAATTAATGCAAAGTACATCAAGTTTCTCAAGTTTGAAGACACTATTTTGAAATAAAAAACCCAGCTTCAATAGTTCAAAGAGGGTGATAATAACTCTAAATACTTCCATTATGTGATAAGGGGAAGAAGAAGGAAGTAATTTATTCATAAAGTTGTCAATGAAAATGGAGATTGGACACAAGGTGATGATAACATTGCTCAGGTAGCTTGTGAACACTTCAAAGGAATCTTTAATGGATAAGAAAAGCTTATCAATGAGCATACTTTGGAATGCATTCCAAGGATGATTAGTCAAGACCAAAATACTCAGCTTACCAATATTCCTGGTATGGATGAACTTAAAGATGTGGTTTTTTCTATGAATCCTAATTCTGCTGCTGGACCTAATGGTATGAATGGGTATTTTTTTCAAAAGTGTTGGCACATATTTTCAAGAATGATCTAATGGGAATTGTATATGCCTTTTTCAGTGGACAGATGATTCCTAAATACACCTCCCATTCATGTATCGTGCTGCTCCCTAAAGTGAATAATCCAAACAAGATTACTGAGTATAGGCCTATAAGTCTGAGCAACTTCACTAACAAGATCATATCTAAGCTAATGATTAACAAACTTAGTCCTATCCTCCCTGCATTAATCTCTCCTAATCAATTCGGATTTGTTAAAGGTAGAAGTATCTCTGAGAACATCATGCTAGCTCAGGAAATCATTCACCAAATCAGAAAAACCCAATATTGGTAGCAATGTCATCATTAAACTAGACATGGCAAAAGCTTATGACAGGGTTTCTGGGTCATATACTTGCCTGGTTCTAAGGAAAATGGAATTTGCTGAGATATTTATTGGTATGGTGTGGAGACTCATGGCTAACAATTGGTATTCAATCATTGTCAATGGTAAGAGATATGGCTTCTTACATTCCACTAGAGGTCTCAAGCAAGGTGATCCTCTGTCTCCGGCCCTATTTATTTTAGGTGCAGAGGGATCTCTCAATAATCCAGTCTACCATGGTTTATTCATGGAAACAAGGGGGCCACAAGTAAACCATCTCAGTTTTGTCGATGATATAATTTTTTTTCACTTAAGGAAGATGCAAAACTTTGAAGTTATTAATGACTACCTTAAAGGAGTATGAACATACTTCTAGGCAACTCATCAATGGAGACAAAAGTCACTTCATGCTACACTCTAATGCTTTCAATAGCACAAGAGATAGAATAAAGAGACTTACAGATTTTAAACAAAAGCAAGGTCCTATTACTTACCTAGGCTGCCCTTTATTTGTTGGTAGGCCTAGGAATATATATTTTTCTGACCTTATGAATAAAGTTATTGGTAGGATTACAGGTTGGTAAACTAAACAACTTAGCTATGGTGGAAAGGCAGTTCTTACAAAACATGTGTTACAGGCCCTCCCTATTCACCTACTTTCTGCAGTAACTCCTCCAATAACTGTGCTTAAACAAATTCAAATGCTTATGGATGACTTCTTCTGGGGATGGAAAAGTGATAGGAAGAGGGACCATTGGGCTTCTTGAAAAAACCTAAGCTTCCCTTATGATGAGGGAGGAGTGGGCATGAGGAATCTAAAAGATATTTGCAAGGCCTTTCAATTCAAACAATGATGGATTTTTAGAACCAAACAGACCTTGTGGGGAGATTTTTTGAGAGCAAAATACTGTCAAAGGTCCAATCGTGTCAGCAAAAAATGGGATAATGAAGACTCTTTAACCTGGAAATACATGCTGATGAGCAGACAACAACACATACAATGGAAACTTCAAGCTGGAAATTGTTCCTTTTGGTGGGATAATTGGCTTGGCATTGGACCATTAGCACAATTCACCACCAATAGTAACAGATTCAACAACTCTACAGTGGCAGATTTCTGGGAGGAAGGGAAGTGGAGTTGGAGCAAGCTGATAGGGCAGGTACCAGCCAGCCAGTTCTCCAACATATTGACAACAGAGATATCTCCACAGCAACACATTCCAAACAAGGCAGTGTGGAAACTCCACAATCATGGGAGCTTCACCTGTTCTTCAGCTTGGGAGGAAATCAGGGATAAAAGAGTCAAGAACCAATTCAATTCCTTCCTATGGCATAAGAACATTCCTTTTAAATCTTCTTTTTTACTATAGAGAACCCTTAGGGGTAAATTCCCTACTAATGAAATATTGACTAACTTTGGCATTGAGCCATCACTTTGTTTTTGTTGTCTTGATAAAGCAGGTATGGACACATTTCTAATTCAGGGCAATTTGCAGCCAAGGTATGGAATTATTTTGCAGGAAGTGCAGGCCTAAAGCTGGACCATTCCTCACTGCAGATACTGCTACACCAATGGTGGACAACAAAGTCCAAAAATACAGCCCAAAAACTGCTGCTACAAGCTACTCCAATATTCATCTGCTGGAAACTGTGGAAGAACAAGTGTGCCTGCAAGTATGGAGGTAAAGCAACAAACATCAGCAGGGTGAAGTATGCACTTTACAATGACAACTTCAAAATGCTGAACAGTGCATTTCCGCATCTTCAATAGCCTGCAAAGTGGACTGATCTAATCCAAAAGAGTGAAAAGTGTGTGCATGACATCAAGGTGAACATGGTGAAGTGGCTTAAACCAGCATGTCAGTGGCTCAAAGTGAACACTGATGGCAGTGCACTCATAAACCCTGGAAGGCTGGGGGCGGGTGGAATCTTGAGAGACAAACATGGAAAATTGGTGATGGCCTTCACAACACCACTTGGAGAAGGGACAAACAACAAAGCTGAAATAGAGGCAGCCATCTTTGGTTTAATTTGGGCACTTGAGCTTGGATACAGGAACATAATTTTGGAACTTGACTCTCAACTAGTAGTGCAATGGGTCCTAAAGAAGGCAGTCCCTCAATGGAGTATCATCACTCAACTTGGAAGGCTGCAACATCTTATCGCTCAAGTACACAACTTCAAATGCATTCATGTATTAAGAGAAGCAAATTGCGTAGCAGATGCATTGTCAAAACATAGTCACAACACTGCCACTCCGCAGGTATATTTCAACAGCCATCAATTGCCTAAAGAAGCAAAGCCCTACTATCACCTTGACTTATTGGAGATGCCTAATTTTAGAAGAAAAAAGACAAAGAGAATTTTTAAACCTACTTGAGATTGTATATCTTTTCAATTTAGCTATTATTAAAATTATAGCTACTTTGAATAGGTTAGTTTTGCTATAGGCTTTCTTGTAAAGGGAGAGTCTCCCTAGTTTATGTTTCCTAGATACTTTGTATTGAGAGGAGCCCTCTACTTAGGTGCTCAGTATTTTGGTTTCATCTTTTGTGTAAGAGAGGAGTTGACTGCCTTTGGGTGCTTAGTCTCCCCCTCCTTGTAATTTGTTTTTGTTATTAATGATAAGGCCTGGGGGTGTTGCTCAGCCCCTAGCCCTCCAAGGGTAATTCAACTAAAAAAAATTACCAAACCCAAGCATAAAACACTAAACCATAGTTTTTAAACAGAAAATCCTGAACCCCAAAACCTAACCCAATCCTTAACCTTTACCCAAATCCCAAAACCTCAAATACAAAAACCCTAACAATAAACACTAAACCATAGATATTACAACTCAAATCCTTAACCCCAAACCCTAAAACCTAAAAAAACAACCTAAACCCTAACCCTAACCCTAACATTTACCCGAACCCTAACCCTACCATAAACCCTAAATCCCAAGCCCAAATACCAAGACCCAAACATCAAATACTAAACCATTGATATTAAACCTGAAATCCAAAATCCTAAACACAAAATTCTAAAAAACCGAAACCCTAACTGTAACCCTAACCCTGACCCTAACCCTAGAAAATAAACCCAAAACCCAGGCCTAAAATACTAAGACCTAAACATTAAACACTAAACCATAAATTTTACACCTTAAATTCTAAACCCTGAATCATAAAACCTAAAAAAATCCAAAACCCTAACCCTAATCCTGATCATAACCCCAAACCTATACCCTAAACCTTAAGTCCAAAAAAAATGCTAAGTCAAAAATACCGAAACCCAAACATTAAACACTAAATAATAAATTTTAAACCTCAAATCCTAAACAAAAAAACCCTAAACCCTAAAAAACCTAAACCCTAACCCTAACTCTAACCTAATCTCTATTCCTAAACCTAAACCATTAACCCGAAACCCCAAGCCCAAAATACCAAAACCCAAATATTAAACACAAAACCATAGATTTCAAATAAAAAATCCTAAAACTCAAAACCTAAAACCTAAAAAAAAACCTAAACACTAACCCTAATACAAAATCTAACCCTAAACCCTAAACCCTAAACCCAAAGCCCAAAATACGAAAACCCTAGCATTAAACACTAAACCATAGATATTACAACTCAAATCTTTAACCTCAAACCCTGAAACCTAAACAACAACCTGAACCCTAACCCTAACCCTAACATTTACCCTAACCCTAACCCTACCATAAACCCTAAACCCCAAGCCCAAAATACAAAAACCCAAACGTTAAACACTAAATCATTGATATTAAACCTCAAATCCTAATTCTAAATACCAAAAACACCCAAAACCCTAAATCTAACCTTAACCCTAAACAATAAACCCAAAACCCTAAGCTCGAAATACAAAAACCCAAACATTAAATACTAAACCATAGATTTTAAACCTTAAATGCTAAACCTTGAACCGTAAAACCTGTAACACCCCGTATTCTACTTGAACTAGTTCTATGTATATGTCGCTTAAAAGATGTCGCTTAAAAGTTTCCTTGTTGTATAGTTATGGACTCGGTTACCTATGCGACTGGTGACAATAGAATATGTTTGAAGTTGTAACACCCCGTACATTCCAACACATATACGAATAATTGAACCAAAAAAAAAACAATTCATACTCAGGATATTAAAGGTGGTATTTGATATAAAAGTCAAAGTGGTCAAGTGTGTATTTAGTGTTACGGTCTTGTAAAGAATTTAGGATGGGGGAACATGGCGTAAAATAATATAGGTTCTTGCTTGACAAAACTATGCTAGTAGGTGACAAGTAGGTGATGCACCTACTTAGAATCAGTGGACTGCATGTTAAGTGAAAAAGGGCAAGTAGGTGATGCACCTACTTAGAATTAGTGGACTTAATTTTAAGTTAAAAGGAGAAAGTAGATGATGCACCTACTTAGAATTAGTGGACTGAATTTTAAAGGAGAAATTAAGTGATGCACCTACTTAGAATAAGTGGACTGAATTTAAGTGAAAAGAGCAAGTCGCTGATGCAGCTACTTAAAAACATGTGGCAGAAACTAAGGAGGTGATGCACCTTCTTTCATAAAGTAAAGGACCATATTATTTCCCAATTTATCATAGGGAAAACGTCCAAAATGGACTCTAAAGCATTAAGGTTATCATATCTCCTTCATATTACTTATTCTCCAGAAATTACTCCCAAAGAAAGCCATGGAAGATCCAAGAGTTCTGTTCTACACCTTCACCATTAGAATCTGAAGGAAATAAGTGTTTTTAAAGTACAAGCTGGTAGAACATCTCCAATCTGAAGGAATTCAAGTAATCTGATTTAACATCAAGGTAAGTTAGAGAGGACAACCTAAACCTTGAAGAATCCAAGTCTTGGCAAGTGAGGTTTCTGTCTAGCAAGGTAAGCTGTGGGAATTTCCATCCCTCTCTTGTTCTTGCATTATTTGTAAAAGTTTGCATGTGTTAATGAAATGTTGAGTGTTGACTCTGTATGGTGTGAGCTTGGTGAATGTTCAGGAAGGAGGTAAGGCTATTCGATTTTCCTATTTCCTTGGCATGAATCCAACACTTGTAAGCTTTCTAAGTGATCTTGGTAGTGACTGATCCATAAATTCAGTCCGTACTCTCTAGAGAATTAAAATGAGCACTCTGCTAAGAATTTATTAATAAATGTGCATTTTTGCTCTACCAAGTGTTAGCATGCAAGGTTTAAACTTGTTTCACTGTCAAAGTATCCCTGGCATGTATTTCCCTTATAGAAGTCAAAGTGGTCCTAGATTACACATGGTACATATATTTATAGGATGGATACACGATCTGCCCATATCTTGCCAACTTGCTTCAATAGTCTATTCCATCATATAATGTCATCTTTCACATGTTCATATGTTCCCTTTATTAGTTATTACTCTTATTATGTTAGACTATTATGATGCCTCACAAGATGTCTACTTGCTCTATTGTACATTTATATGCATGTACTTGCTTGGGAATATGTATCCGTCCTTAAGTTGAATTTGTCCACATTCTTCCTTGGTTCCACATTCATGAATACCTTGTCTTTGATATTAGTTGGTGAGTATTTGGTTATCATATAGAGTTCAAATCTCTGCTGAAAGTTATATGTCTTCACTTTGTATGTGCTTCCATTTGAGATGTCAAAAATGTGTACAGAGTCATAGAAGAAGTATTATGTTGGTGTCACATTTGATTCCCACGTCATTGTCATAATCGATAGTCCATATTCGTATGTCTTCTACTACTAGTTCATAGTTCCAAATCTCAACAATGATGATGACCACCAAAACATCAATCCCAAATGAGTTATTATCAACAAAAGAACAATCTCAAAAGAGTTATGATTATCCAAAGTACACAGTCTCAAAAGAGTTATGAACATAAAAGCAACAATTTCAAAATTAAAAAAATCTAATTGAAGAAATTTGTATAATTATGGATGGAAGCCCAGAGGAAAATCCTAGCATGGGTCGATCCCAATTGTTATAGAAGGGTGGAAACTCAGGGGCGAAAGCCTAGCATGGGCCGATCCCAATTGGTATAAGAGGGAGAAAGCCTATCATGGGCTGATCCCAATTTGTATGGAAGGGCAGCAGCTCAGGGGCGAAAGCCTAAGATGGGCCAATCCCAATTTGAGGAATTATGAGGACAGCATCCCAGGGGTTAAAATGCTAGCATGGGTCATCCTCTCCTTCCACTGATCAGCTGGTCATTTCTATCATATAGCTTACAAAGATTATAACTCACAGAAAAGAAAAGAAAAGAATGTAACATACACAATTCCATAAGTATAAGCAAAGGTGGTCTCTAATCCTTATTTATTGGTATTTCCTTTCACTTGAGCTCCCATGTCACATATGGTTGTATTATGCCTTACATATTCAGTGCATTCTTTCGTACTGACATCCCTTATTGGGGCGCTCCATTTCATGTTGTAGGTACAAGTATTCAAAAGTAGATCTCCCCAATAGAAGCACATGATACTCAGTTGTTGTTGGTGAGCTCCATGTTGATTCGGGGCTTTGTCGAGTCTTTACTATGCATATTTTCAAAGCATGAATTCCATAGAGGCTTAGACATTGTAAAGCTATAATATGTATTCATAGTTTCACTTGTCACGTGTATTAGTTCAGCTAGTCAACATTTGTTGTATATAATGGTTTTCATCAGTAATCTGCATAATAGTTTACTTTCTCATCATAGATTACTTGTAAAACATGTGTTCGTAAGGTACTTGTACGCCTCACCTAGGATTGGGGTGTGACAAAACCTAAAAACAAAACTACACCCTAACCCTAAACCCTAACTCCATACAAAAAAGGGCAAAAAAAATTACGTCCAAAATACGAAAACCAAAACATTAAACACTAAACCGTTGATTTTAAATTTCAAATCCTAAACCTTAAACCTAAAAAAAACCTAAACCCTAACCTAACCCTAATCCTAACCCTATCATAACCCTAACCCTAAACCACGTCTTCGACGATTCTTGTCGTTTTGATTCTTGAACTTCCTAAATGAATTATATACATTATATATGATCATAAAACATTTTACCCATCCTTAAAAACTCATGATAGGCTCTAAATTAGCTCTTAGACTTTTGGAGTGTTACAAATAAATCACTAAATTCCTGAAACTTTAACAAATTCATGAACCCTAGGTCAAACTCAAGACTCCAAATAGCCAAACTAGGGTTGTTCCCACCATGAATTCTATCAAGAAACCCTTCCCTATAGCTTTAAGAATGGTGAAAAAAGAATTGAAATTGAGGGTCGTTCTTCAACTCAAAATTCGAGAAGTGCCAAATAATGTTGTTTAAGGGTTTTATTTACGAACTAAAACCCCGCCATTATGCTACAGCGGCACCCATCCCACTGTAGCGGCGTCGCTGCTGCAGCGGCAGTTTTTGAACCAGTGAGCTCTCATTCCAAATATCCCAAAATCTCATAATTTCAAACCCCTTCTTAACTACTACATTGACACTCATCCCGATGTAGCATCGTCACAGCAGCGACACCAATACCGCTACAGAAGCAGGATTTGAGGTAGTGACCTTTGTAGAGAATTGCAATTGTCCCTTTTCACACACCCTCTTAACCCACTACGCTCATAAAATACCCTTAACGGCACGATCAATTTTCGAACATCTATATATCCATATATGATTCCATAAATTCGTACAAATTCCTCAACGACTTATCTAACCACCTCTGCAATCAAATTCACATTTACTCTAATTGATTGCTACCAGATTTCCCTACACCTTTATGACTCCAAATTCCTGCAAATCTGGTCAAGGTTGGGAAAATCCTAATACTATAAAAAAAGTTTTTCGGGTCCCAATTATTGCCTGTTGACATTTCTATAACGATGGAAACCGATGTTAAACTGTAAAAGGGCTAAAATGGCATAATCAATTCAACACAGTTGTGGAAAATAATAATGTAATTTAAGAAATTAGTTTCCATTTTGATTTTTGATTTTTGAGCAAGTCTTCAAGGACTAAAAGGGTACATAAATATGTTTCGTAGGAGTGAACTTTATATATGAATAAAAAATAAACATCAAATCTTTAACAAACAAATACTACCTTAATACTCTGGTTCACAAGTTGACTAGTTAAGTTCTCGAGCAACTCTTAACAACATCATATTATTGGAATACAAATACTTAAGGTAGAAGGCAATATGAAATATAACTTATGGAATCCATCCAACTATGCACAAATTGTTTAATCCATTGACTATTTTTGTTAAAGTGATCTAGCGAAGAAAATCTCTATAAATAGAAAAATAATTAACAAGTTGATATTCATCAAGATAAACACAAAGTGTCATTTTCTATATTTTTATTAACTTTACATGCTCTATATTATTAGTAGTTTTACATTTAAAGCTAATCTCTAGAGAGAGCAAAAGTGAAGAGAAGTTAACTTTTAGATTGAAAGTGATAATCTCTTTTAAAATTTAAAATATTATCTAAGTATTACTTACCTTTTACAGAATCACTTTGATATTCAATGCCATTTTAAATATCATTATTAACTTTACACTTATTTGGAGGAGTATTACAAAGTATGCTCATATTTATGTCTAACTTATCAATAACACTTCTTAACAAATATAAGTGTAATTTGATTCAATTAATTGGGTTGTAGTTTTCTACTGATCATATTTGTGTCCTTACTTCTTTTCTGGTGCAATATTTTACCCAAATATATCACAACCATGGATGATTTTTTAGCCTATTATAAAACCAGGATTATAATTATCCCAGCATATGTTTATTGCTTAAAATTAGTATGTTCATGAAATTTCTCCTTACAATACTACGGAATATTAGTTATTGCATGTTTGAACTTTATTCTGTCATCATATTGAGTAATATAAAATCCGTCCATGATTATATGAGTTAAAGCATTCTATGCATGATTAATAAAAATATTATAGTAAAGAAAAAAACAATAGTATTTTGGTCAATAAATAAAAAATACTTACTTTAGTTGAAAATAAGCAATATGCATGCGAAAGTAGACATATGAACTCAAATATACCTGAAACATCGAGGCGAACATTGGTCAAACATTAAGAGAAAAAAATCCACACTTCTCAAACAACCATTTTCATAAGAAATAAACAATGCTAATCTATTCATATTAGAAAAGGCATCATTACAATATTCATAAATATGAGTACAATAAATCTTAAGTTCACGAGCATATAAATCAAAAATTGAAATAGTTGCTTTTATCTATTTAATTAAAGTCAAAATTAAATATCCTTACCAGAAACAACCATAATTTTTTCCCTAACTTTTATTTTGAATCACTTCAAGTCGGGTTCTAGTCAACCAAAATTTAAAGATTCAGTTCTATAATGATATTAGTCAAAAAATAGAAGAACATAGTCCTAGATGCGTAATATAAACCTTAATATCGATATTCAAATTTGAAGCAAACCCTTACACATACAATAAATTTATAAAAATTAAAACTCGTGAGAAAAACTAAGAAGAGAAGAAATTGATATAAAAAAGGGAGTACAATTAGAATAAAAAAAACTAAACACAAACTGCCAATTTGCAAGTGAAGTAGAATTTTTTTTCCTTGCATACATACATAAAAGTGAAGGGGGGAATGAAAATAAAAACGTAGGGAAGCCAAAAAAATTAAATTTTAATTATTGATGAGTTGTAAAAGTATTCGTAACTATTATGGACATATCTTCTAATTGTCGCTAAAAATGATTGTATTCATGGTAATATTCATTTGCCACAAGATTTCACTTCGAATATATATATATCACTTGCAATTAGAATGTTGTCGCTAAAGAATCGTCACTTAAAATCATTTTTGTGTGTAGTATGGTTCACAAGTAAAAATTAACTCGATCATTTTTCTGTTAATGTTTATGCTTTGCTTGACCCAGGTGCTACCCTTCTTTTGTTACACTTTGGTATCTAGGAAGTTTGATGTATTTTTCAATGTTTTGATTGAAACCTTTTCGGTTTGTACCCCAATGGGTGACTCTGTGGTTGCAAAAAGAGTCTATAGGAAGTGCCCCGTAATGCTGCCCCAATGAAGTCACTCTTGTTGATTTTGTAGAACTTGAAATTTTTTACTTTGATATCATTTTGTCTATGGATTGGTTTCATGCATGTTTTGCTTCCACAGATTGTATAACAAGGGTCTTGAAGTTTCGATTGCCAAACAAACCCATTCTAGAGTGGAAGGGGGGAAATTCTATGCAAAGGGGTCAAATCATTTCTTGCTTGAGGGCTTGTAGGATTATAACCAAGGGTTGTTTGTACCATGTGGTGAGGGTTAAAGACCTAGAATGTGAAACTCGTTCTATTGAATTAGTCCCTATAGTGAGGGAATTCCCAGAGGTTTTTCCTAATGAACTTCCATAAATTCCGCCTGAATGGAAAATTGACTTTGGCATTGATTTGCTACCGAATACGAATCCCATTTCTATTCCTCCAAATAGGATGGCTCTGGATGAATTGAAAGAGTTGAAGATCCAACTCAAGGATTTACTATACAAGGGTGTTATCAGCCTAGTATTTCCCCATGGGGTGCTCCGATCTTGTTTGTTGAGAAAAATGATGGGTCTTTTAGAATGTGCATTGATTATCGCCAACTTAATAATGTCACCATAAAGAACAAGTATCATCTCTCTCGAATTGATGACCTATTTGATCAACTTCAATGTGCTAGCTACTTTTTCAAGATTGAATTATGGTTGGGATATCACCAACTTAGGGTGAGAAGTGAAGATGTTCCCGAAACAGCTTTCCAAAATAGATATGGTCACTATGAATTTCTAGTTATGTCTTTTGTGTTAACAATTGCCATGGCGGCGTTTATGGACCTAATGAATAGAGTTTTCCGAGATTACCTTGACTCCTTTTGTGATTGTGTTCATTGATGATATTTGATATACTCCAAGAATGAAAATGAGCATGAGAGTCACTTGAGGTTGGCCTTGCAAGTCCTCAAAGAATAGCAACTTTATGCCAAATTTAGCAAGAGTGAATTTTGGTTGAGGTCAGTTGCTTTTCTTGGGCATGTTATCTCCGATGAGGGTGTAGACGTTGATCCAAAGAAGACGGATGCAGTCAGAAATTGGCCTGGACCTTTGACTCCCACCAACATAAGGAGTTTCTTGGGTCTAGCCGAGTATTATAGAATGTTTATTGATGGATTTTGTCCATTGCTTCTTCTTTGAGAGCCTTGACCCAAAAGAAGGTGAATTTTGAGTCGTCGGAAGCTTTTGAGAAAGGTTTTTAAGAGTTGAAAGGTAAGCTTACCTCCACTCGGTGTTGACCTTACCGGAGGGTAATGAGGCTTTTTAGTATATTGTGATTCTTCTTAAGTGGCTTCTAGGCAAATCGAAATTCATGAGAAGAATTATCCAACAATCTTGAGTTAGCTGCTGTACTTTTTGCCTTGAAAATCTCCCGGGGGGATGTGATTGTTCTTAAGTGCATGTTGATGTGTTTACTGACTATAAAAGTCGTCAATATGTGTTTACACAAAAGGAGTTAAATCTCCGACATAGAAGATGGTTAAAGTTGTTGAAGGATTACGCCATGAGTGTCCTTTACTGCCCTAGAAAGGCCAATGTGGTTGCGGATGCTTTGAGTAGTGTGACTATGTGTAGTGTGTATCATGCGAAAGAAGAGAATAAAAAACTTGTGAAAGATGTTCATAGGTTGGTTCATTTTGGTGCGCAATAAGAAGATTCTCCAAATGGTGGTTTTATGGTCCATTATAACTCTGACTCGTCATTAGTTGTTGAGGTGAAGTCTAAGCAACACCTTGATCCTCTATTGATGGATTTGAAGGAATCGATACTTTGTAAGCTCAATGAGTCAATCTCCCAGGGGGATGGTGTTCTTAGGTACCAAGGGAGATTATGTGTACCGGATGTTGAGGATTTGAGAAGTTGAATTCTAGAAGATGCCCATGGTTCTCCTTATTCTATACATCCGAGTGCCACCAAAATGTATCATTACCTTAGAGAGGTCTATTGGTGGGATAGTTTAAAAAGGGACATAGCAGAGTTTGTTGCTAAGTTTTAAACTGCCAATAAGTTAAAGTCGAGCATCTAAAACCGGGTGATTTAACCCAAATCATGGATGTTCCTACTTAGAAGTCGGAGGCCATCAATATGGACTTTTTTATTGGGATTGCCTTGAACCCGGAGGCAAAATGATTCCATATGAGTTATTGTGGATAGGTTGACCAAATCTGCCCACTTTATTCCTGTAAAGTCTTCTTCTACTGCCGTAGATTATGCAAGAATCTATATAAATGAGATTGTGAGTCTTCATGGATTTATTTGTCCATCGTTTCGGATAGAGGTGCCCAGTTCACTTCTCATTTTGGAAATCTTTCCAAAAGGGTTTAGGGACTCAAGTGAAACTTAGCACCGCTTTTGATCCTCAGATGGATGTCCAAGCAGAACGTACCATTCAGACCCTTGAAGATATGTTAAGAGCATGTGTTATTGATTTCAAAGGAAGTTGGGATGATCATCTACCTTTGATTGAGTTCTCCTACAACAATAGTTACCATTCGAACATCTCCATCGCACCTTTTGAAGCTCTTTATGGTAGAAGATGTAGGTCTCCAGTTGAATTGTTTGAGGTTGGTGGGTCCTCAATCCTTGGTCCCGAGATTATCTATGAGGCTATAGAGAAAGTCCGAATCATAAGAGATTGATTGAAGGCAACCTATAGTCGGCAAAAGTATTATGCCGACAATAGAAAAAAAGACCTTGAGTTTGAAATAGGTGATCATGTCTATTTGAAGATTTCACCTATGAAAGGGTGATGTGGTGTGGTAAGAAGGGGAAGTTGAGTCCCCGAAATGTTGGTCCTTATAAGGTTTTACAACGAATTGGGAAGGTTGCCTATGATTTGAAACTACCTAATGAACTAGTTATTATTTTGGACTTGGGTTTGAGTATCTTATTCTTTTAGTCTTAGTTATTTTGTGTACCTATCAAGCTTATGATGGTCTATTGACACACAAAAATTATTTTTTGTGATGATTCTTAGGGCCGCTTGGTTTAATTTAGCTATTCCCCTTACCTTGGATGCTCACATAAGCACAGTCTTTCACCATATGGCCACCTTTGCCACAACCATAAAAATTATTAGTCCCAACAAGGCATTCGCAGACATGTTTCTTACACACTTACCACAAGTTGGTCTTTCTCTTGGTGAATCAATATTTCTCCCCTTTTGAGGTTTAGGATTTGAAACTATATCATTGAGATTCTTGGAGAAATTTGAAGGGACTTTGTTTGAAAACCTCTTCTTGACCTTAGGCTTGTCTTGAACATCACGCCTACTCTTAGAAGAACTACTTTAAAAGACCTTGCCTTCTTAGATTCTTTGTTCCTCTTCCTTAGACGACTCTCCTCTACTTATTGTGCATGAACCATCAATCTAGAAAGATCCATAATGTCATGAAGCACGGATGCACGAAGTTTTTCGTCAAGCTCTTCAGACACGCCCATTACATAACGGCTCATTTCATCCCTATCATTAGGAACCAAAGAATAAGCATATTTTGATAGCTTAATGAACTTTAGGGAGTCTTCCTTAACACTCATACCTCCTTGACGAAGGTTGATGAACTCCTCTACCTTAGCTTCTCTTTTCTCCCTTAGAAAGAATCTGTCAAGAAGGGCCTTTTTGAACATCTCCCAAGTCATGGGACTACCTCCTAAAGCCCTACTATCCTTCCACTATTTGCACCATCTCTGAGCCACGTCCTTGAGTTGATAGGCAGCAAGCTCAGCCTTTCAGTTGTACTTACCCCCATAGAAAACAAGATCTTATAGACCTCCTCAAGGAAATGTTGGGAGTCTTCATCAGCTTTTGATCCAAAGAACATGTGAGGATTCATCTTCGTAAAATCTCTCAAATGGCTAGCTATAGTACAAGCGTGCTGGTTCTCTCGTGGTACAACCTCCCTATTAGCTTATGTCATTATGGATTGAGCTTGGGTGGTGATGGCTTGGCCATTTAGAATAGGGATACCCTCACCTCACCATCATTCATGTCTGAAGGATTGACCAGAACTTGATCATTCGCAGCAGCTTGCACTTGAGGAGGAACTTGATTGACTTGGGGAGTAGTTTTCGTATTCGCAATCTCTTCTCCTACTCTTATCGCGGTTTTCCTTCTTGTGTTCATCACCTATAACCACAAGAAAGGGATTATTTTCTACAAGACACATAGTGTCAAAACTCTAGAGCCACGGTATAGGTTTACCAAAAAAAGAGAATTTTCCTTGTCATCACATAGTCTTTCATCCATAATTGTGGCGCGCTTCAGAACCATGAACAAGAAAATATATAATATGGTTTAGTGAGACATTGATTCTAAAGATATTCAACGTCATACTCTGATACCAGGTTTCACATCAAAAGAGCACCCCCCCCCCCCCC
>NC_028641.1:35678618-35714936 GCF_001406875.1 Solanum pennellii
ACCACCCCCCCCCCCGTCCTCTGAAAGGACTCAGACAAGCCTTTAGCATTCGTCATAACATGTCATCAGTTAAAATCGTGGAAAAATAAAAAAAAAATTTAATACTATGTGAAGTATACTTAGACTTCATACATAGAAATTATAAAACATATGTAGCGATATTCTAAAAGCTGTCTCATATAAAAACCCTCTAAAGATTACGAATTTGAACTTAGCCAATAAAAGTCAATATGCCATATAGGCCTTAATACAAAAAAATCCAAAGAAAGTAATAGAATCAAAAGTATTCTTAGTAACTACTAAAGTCTTCATAAGCTAGAGTACGAAAAGATAGCATCCCCGAACAGGAGGACCTACCAACACTTGGAGAAAAAGTTCCAAGCTTCTTCAATCGACCTTCTTAATCTTCAATGGCCGGAACCTACCATTGTTGTAATATAAGGTGATGCGGTTAGTATGCAACATGTACTAAGTATGGGTATATTCACATAACATTTAATGACATCCATAAAAGGATCATTTCATAGAAAGCATGCTATGTCATTTGAAAATCTTCAATGAACATACCATAGAACATATACAAGATAAGGATTCCATTAACATAAAGAATGATCATAATAAAGAAATATTATAATAGAGTCATGTCAACATTTCATATGCAACAGATCATATCAACATAACATACAAAACACTTACCAATGATCCCATCCCCAACCTACAAGTGCAATGTCATGTGAAGCCCCATAACCCCACATAACTAAGTACATAAGTAGGATACAAAGATTTGCTTCATATAACTTGTAACTTAAGTAGTCATAACCTCATAAAGAAACATAGACCATTGACATGTTCATTGACGTAACCAATTTCATATAAGAGTAACAACATGTATGTTAAGCATGATATGTTTCATGTTACCATATTACATAAGAACAATCTCCTATGACTTCCCTTAGAGTCAACTTGTGCAATATCTAGGCCTACCCCTACCTATACTAAGTAGAATCTTAAGGTCACCCTAGTCAACATCCATTTACTTGTCTTTCATTTTACTTGAGGGAACATTCACCTTAACCCACATTAGACCATGTGAGATAAACATGAAATCTGGTGTCATAAAACCCCATATCGAAAGAAGGTGGTCTACCGGCCAAAGTAGAATCGAACATGACATAGCTTTCTAGGTGGATCCACTAGCTAGTATCATATGGTGGCAACGTAGTTCAATAACTAGGAGATATATTATAAATCCATAGTTCCACATTACATGGAAGACTCTATCTCATGAGAGTCATTGTGAACCTACCTTCCAACTAGGGAAGGGACATCTCTCATATTTAGTCCATCTGTGCTAAGCTTAAGTCCCTTTGTGAATAACCTTTAAGTCATCATTTATTCATAAATCTTATCATAAGTCATAGGATATTAACTCCTTGTATAAAAATTATCATAAGCTCTTTAGGTTTAGATGAGAATTTCCTTTCATCACAACCCTTCATTTGTGAGATTAACACATCATAATCATCTTGTGTAATGCATTAAAGAGAACATCATAAACTTGCATTATCATATCCTTATTATGATCTCACATTTAACATATTTATAGACAAACATATATATATGGCATTATCATACATACTTCAATAGACTTGTAACATCATTTATAGGCTAACATAAATATCATGGAGTAATCACGACTTTAGAAGACTTAGCTCTTGCTCCCAAGATCCTTATTTAAGAACTTATATTCAATATACATTATCTATCCAGCAACATAGTGAAATACTCAATATCATAATAAATACTTACTCTTCAAGTCATAAACAAGACTAATTCGTAAAGTAGAATAAGGAAAAGGGTCATTTAGGAGTTCATTCAAGTCATAATCCCAAATTTCAACAGTTACGTGTTACCAAGTAGTAGTTATAACCCAATCAAAACCATCAATTTGATAATGAACATGCTTCACAGGAAAATCTAGCATTCCAAGTCAAATACCCAAAAAACATACTTAATTAACCATACAAAATCATTGTTTTTCATCAAAAGTTATAAATTTTGAGTTAGGAAGAAAACACGTTTTATAGAGTAAAAACCCTAGGAGTTCATGAGTTCTTGAAAACCATATTTGAAAGGACCTCTTAGAGAAAGGAATCCCAAGAGTGAAGAACTCATACCTTATTGACAAATATTCCACGAAAATTTAATGGAAATCTTGAAGTCTTCGTCTTCTTCCTAAATCTCTTTTTGTTATTCAATGGAGTTTGGAAAAGAGAGCTTTCTTGAGAGAGATGACAGAATTTGTTTGATTTAGTTTAAGTGTGTAAAAAGTGATCCAAAACTGACCTAAATTTAATATATAGTCGTCCACCAAAATACCCAAAAGACACTTCAATTAAATGGGTCTTTTTGTGAAGTTAAATTACCAAAAAAACGACATTAACGAATCTGAGAAGTGCATGCGCGTCCCGGGGCCAATTCCCATTCTTTTTTTGAAATTTTGGGTCGAGGCAGTGAGCCTCATGACAGATCCGCGTCGGGAGACTTCCTCCCAATTCTTGAGGCAGTGTACCTCGAGTGGGCTGCGCGTCGCATCAGCCTCTTGGTTCTTGACTCTCGCAGGCTGCATGCCCATGTTTGGGTCCTTCCCAAGGACCCCTTCGGATGGTCATTGGGGTTTCGTCATCGGACGTTTGAACCCTTTTTACTACATATTACTTGTTTGAAGTATTTTTCCAAGTTTTGGACTTGGTTTGACACCTCGAAACCTTCACTTAACATGGGATTGTAAACTAGTTCAAATTAGCTAGTTTCCGGACGTCAAGGTCTTTCTTTGTTGTTTTGGATTTAACCTTTTCTAAATCAGTTTATTATATTAATATAGGTATGGATGGAAACATCATTTTAACTATTATTAAATAGTCTAAGCTCTAGTCTAAGTCATGGAAATTTCGGAGTGTAATAGAGAGAATGGAAGATATAATAAGTCATGAATTCACTTAAATTAAGGTTATTATCACACTCAAGTATGTTTTCCAGTGTAAAAGAATCTAATCTGTCTGAAACAACGTCAGATACAAACCAAAGCAATAATTTTTGGAGTCTAAGGGACGACTTGTCTATCCTAGGTGAAGGCTGAGAAAGAGAGTGAATTCAAGTAATTAGCATAGCATGCACAAATCCAAATAATCCAAATCAAACCTAAAATGTGGTGTCTATGAAGAAAGGTAAGAATACTAGGTCTATGCCCCTAATTCACACAAATCAACATGAGTTTAGTCATTCAAGCTCAATCTATATAAAAAAGAAGTCGTAGTCTACATGTAGGCCGACCGTGCCATCCAACTCTCAAGGACATACTTTATCCTTCCAAAGATCCTTTGAACACCGCCACACTATAAAAAAACAGGATTACAACGTCAATAAATTGTTTAGACACCAAAATCACCCAAAATAGAGCTGAACTAATTTGTAGAGTCAAACATGAATTGTCAGACGCTCGGTGAAATTTCTAGAATTGACTCTGTCATGAGGTTTAAACTTTGCCTCAAACTTGTGTTCCAAAGAATAACACAATCTGAGTCCTCAAATAGCCCCCAACAACACATGCAATAAAAACCAATTCATGTCTTTTTAAAGAGAGGGCAGTAATTAAAATAAGAAATTCACCTAAAAAGGGGATTCCTCAACATCTTATAATATAAACCCAAGTAGCCATACTCTAAAAAATCATACAAGACTTCTAGTCACTCAAGTCATAGCTTGGATGAGGGAGGAATCGCCTTTTAAAAATAAGAAATGAGACTGCAGTTTCGCTATATAAATATCCAAGATATGATCACTAAAAGTCAAATTCTAGTCACTAAAAGTTTTATTTCTGGTCTCTAAAACCATGCACCAATATCAACACTTCACCTACTTTTCTTAAACTCTTAATTCTTCAACGGGTTGTCCAAGATTCATTTAGAACTCCATGCATGCAAATAAAATATGCTACCCCATCGAATTCAATATTCCAAACTTAACAGAACAATAAAGACTTCCATCCAAGGTTGTTTTGATAAAACAAATGGGTCCCATACCCAATTTCCATTTTGAAATCAAAATCCATGAGGGACATTGGAATTAGACCAGAAGCCTCGGGACCTAAACGATGGGCGAATTCCGAAGCGAACCGCGCTGATGAAATTCTTATCTCACCTCGTTTACAGAGAATGTTGACTAAAGTAAAACTTATGCTTCAACTTGAAAGTTAAAATACCTAATCACACAAACTCACATAGAAAACCTTGGGAAACATGATGAATATGGTAATAGCCTAAAATAACCCTTCTGGAGCTGAAGAAATCATCAGAATTGAATTATGAGTCCTACTTCTTGAAATTTTGATCAAACCTATCCGTTGAAAGTTCAAAATCTCCAAAACACTAGAAGTCACATAAAAAATAACAAACAACCAGGTGACTGAACTGTTAGTACCAACGATTCATACCACTTAGGGCCTCTACATAAAAGATCCAAATGATAAACGTAAGGAATAAAGACATAAATGAACGAAGGTCATTACAAGAATTAGAAAATTATTGCGGAAAACTTTCTTGAGCTAACCGCGCTGACAAAATTCTCATCTTAGCTCATTTATCAAGAATGTTGACAGTCAAACTTAGGCTTCAACTTGAAAGTTAAAATGCCTAATCACATAATGCATGTAGACTTATACTTACTTGTCAACGCCTCAACTACAAATTTTCATCCTTCTCATCGATCTAATGAGATGAGGATACTTCAATTTCATTTCTTCTTCTGCTTCCCATGTAACTTCTTCTATTTGTTGGTTCCTCCATAATAAATTTACGGAAGCTACCTCTATGTTCCTTAACCCCTCAACTTGTCGATTCAGAATAGCAATGGGAACTTCTTCATAAGTGAGATATCCCGTAACTTGTAAATCTTCAGTAGGAGTAATACGAGACAGGTCACCTACACACTTCAGAAGCATTGATACGTGAAACACCGGATGTACTGATGAAAGCTCTTTTGGTAACTCTAAAATATAGGCTACTTGGCCAACTCTTCGAATAATATTATATGGATCTATATTGTGAGGACTCAACTTTCCTTTTTTTTAACCAAACCTCATTACCCTTTCATTGGAGACCCCTTCAAGAACACCCAATCCCCTATAGAAAATCCTAGATTCTTCTTCTAACATCCGCATATGATTTATGTCGACTTAGAGTTGTTTCTACTTGATGTTGTATCACTTTAATTTTTTCCATATCTTTATGAAAAAGATCTGGCCCAACTTAGGTAGTTTTAGTTGTTTCTAACCAGCCAATTGGGCATCTACACATCCTCCCATATAAAACTTCATAAGGTGTCATTTGGATATTAGAATGGTAGCTATTGTTATAAGATAATTCAATAAGTGGTAGATGATTATATCAGCCTTGAAATATGATATACAAGATAACAACATCTCCTCAAGTGTTTGAATTGTCCGTTCTACCTGACCATCCATTTGAGTGTGAAAGGTTGTACTTAAATTCACTTGTGTGCCCAAACTATTTGAAATGACTTCTACAAATTTGCAGTGAATTGAGCTCATCTATTAGATATTATAGATATTAGCACTCCATGTAGTAGAATTATCTCTTTAGTAGACAACATTGTATACTCTTTGGTTGTATAAGTAGTTTTCACCGACAATAAGTGTGCTGATTTGGGGAGTCTGTCATCTATTATCCATATGGAATCAAACTTCCAAAATGAACAAGGCAAACTAGTGAATAAATCCATGTTGATCATGTCCCACTTCCAAATTGGAAGTTCTTCATCATGTCACTCCACCAATACATTTATTTCAAGTCATGGTATATTTTAGCTTACCCCGAATGAACATAATATGTTGGATGATGTGCTTCAATCATGATCCTCTTTCTTAGTTCATCTACATCAGGTACACACAATATGTTTTTATATTGAAGTAATCCCTCTTGCATAAACTCAAAGGTATTTGTTATACCTTGTTGTACACTCCTTAAGCTATAATAGAATTGGATGACTATACTTCTTCTCTTTCACTTCCATTACTAATGAGGATTCTGCCGCATCTTGCATAATAACCCTTTCTTCTGGAGATTAAAGAATGTGAATCCCAAAACTATCTTGTTGGAAAGATCCTTAGTTATTCCTGTCTTTCCACAGACTGACAATAAGTGTTTGCCATTATTTTATGATTTAAAGCATCATCTACTATAGTTGCTTTTCTGAGATGATACAACATATCAATGTTATCTTTTAATAGCTCCAGTCATCTTTGTTGCCTCGAATTTAGGTCCTTTTGCTTGATGAAATATTATTGTGATCAGTGTATATGTTAACATGACTCCATACACGTAGCGGTGTCATATCTTCAAAGAAAATAAAACTGCTGCTAGCTCTAGATCAGGAGTTGGATAATTTTTCTCATATGGCAAGAGCTGCCTGATGAGTCCTCAAATTGGACTCATTTACGGATTTATTTGAATAGAAATACTGTCCTCAAATTCTTATTTTCCATCAATATCTGATGAAAATTCTTATATCTAAGATATGTCAAGTTTTAGTGGAAGCATGGAGACTTAGGCGCAATAAGGAACAAAAGGGCTTAAAAATAACGAAAAAGCTGAAGTTGAAGCTGGAGTATCACAAAACACGCTTGGTGAATTGCCAAAGGGACGTATTTCTCCCTTTGTTCCAGTACACGAAGCCCTAAATGAAGCAGATGAAAAGGCGACGAAAGGAGGAGTCAGTGCCTCATCGATCAATTCCACGACGCACTAATGTACCACCCAATGGTCCATAATGTTGAGATGTTATAGGCAAATCACAAAGGCGATGAACCAGAAAAAGGGTGAATTGATGGATTACTCGGTGGTTGCGACTAACCTTGCTGAACGGTCCGCCGCAACATTATTTTCTAGAGCTATAAATACTAGCTCTTTATAGTTTTTAAGAAGGTCCAGACATTATTGTAGTTATTACACCTAGAATACTAGATCTTGGGGCGTGATTTAGCCAATATGAGTTAAGATTATTGTTGGTTTTTGCTTGCTAATAGGCTAGACATATTTTAATGGTGATTTCACCTAGTGGTGGTGGTTTAATTTTATGGGTTTCTAGTTTCGAATACAAAATCACCCATGTGTTTTTGGCTGGCTTGAGAGGGAGGTTGCGAAACCAAGACTGCTAGACTGATGGCATAAAGTTTGGGTCGACATAGGTTCAACACGAGAGGGTGAGCCCTAGTCCCATATACTAACACTCAACTCGAGAGAGTGAGTAGGGTAAGACTTAGGCTGGTCTTCATGCGACAAATAGGTGTCCGAGAGGAACCCATTTGAAACGAGGTGAGTTTCTCGAGAGAGAACTTATTTCCATTTAAATCTTCTCCTAATCACTATTATCTTGCAAATTTCATATCGAAAGCATGAATTCAATAATTTATATTAACTTGTATTGCGATCACACCCCAAGAATCTCTCCTCAGACTTGATTTGTTTTATTATTTTTTGTAACAGCCTATCTTTCATATATGCTTGTTCTAGTGTTGTGATACTGATGACCTTATAGTATAGGTGAGGGACTATGTTCCTTATATGATTAGTGTTGGTTTAAACTATCCGGAAAGTGATGTATCATGTCATGCACGTTTCAGCGTGTTTTCTGTAAGTTGACTTCGCCGGATATATTTAAACTAGAGATAGTAAGGTGGTAATTGATCTTAAATTTGAAATTTAAGTTATAAGTTGAAGCAAAAGAATGTAATATTCATAAAATGGAATAAAATAATTGAGCTACCTGCTTGGCTTTATTAAGCTAGCAGTTGCATCACCTACTTGAGCTATATGGATATTGTTAAATGGTCCAAGCTTGATGGACCAGATTTAGAATTATAATAATGGGCTCACATGAAGCCAAAACCTATTAAAAGAAGATAAAAATGAAAGAAAGTCCAGCAGCTAAATTTGCCACGGCCCAATATAGATAAAGCCCAAGTGAAAGCAACTAGGTTCATCACCTAGATTGACCTTTTGAGCTGCTTGATGTGCATAAGCAGGTGCATCACCTACTTGACCAATCAAATGCTAAAAAATGGACCCCAAAAACAAGGAGGTTCTACAGGATATTTTTGTGGTCGATAAAGCTCCATATATATCAAATATGAGTAGATATCCTTCACCCATTTTAACACATAAAAATAAGAATTAACTCCAGCTCTCTCCCCCTCTCTTTGCTCTTAATGATTAAACCATCAGTCTTAAAGTTTTCTAGGGTTCTTGATGAAACCCTCATATCTGCAAACCAAGTTAAGTGGAAACATATGGATTTAGCTTAATTCTCCCATGAATGATTAGGAAAACATGTTATTCATGCTCTAATATAACTACAAAGGCAGAATATTTCTAGCGGCTACTGCTCACTTCCTTAGTTATTAAAATACCTTTCTTTCTTCTTTGGTTTAGGTGTAAATGAAAGTTGAAGTTCCAAAAGAATTCAAGTTATAAGGAGAAGTGGCAGAAATTGAGGGAAGGTGACTGCTCCATTTTTGTCTTCCTTATATGTATGAGTTTGAGTGAGGAATTCGTCACGACCCGAAACAACACCCTAGACATTAGGGTGCAATCTTAGATTACCTTTGAGAGGTCTAAGACAAGACCTTTCGTACCATTCATTGCATACATGTATGAAAACTACTGCAGAATTAAAACTTTTCATACTAAATAATATTACTTCAAAATATCTATTTTATAGAAAAACATAATGAAAGACTAAGTCACAAAGTCGCCATCTTAGACATACGAATACAGAAAATAGATAAGTCTATTACAATATTTTAATAAGGAAAACTAAACATCAAGATGTCCTAGGATCAAGTGAGGACATACCAAACTCCTTGCTTGAATGAACACTAATCCAAACTTCAACTTCGAGACTCCTTTCAAACTCCACCTACACCTTAAAAAAAAAATGTATCGAATTAGTACGAACACTTGTACTAAGCATAGTGTATGCATAAAATCATGAAAATGGACATTTGTATAAAACATGGTCTTTTTTATTATGACTTCATAGTGTAAGTGTAAGAACAACATTTAACACCTTAGAAACATACAAGATATCACATAAGCATTTTATCAATATTGAAGAACATTATTGTGATTTGAGTTTAACCTTGCCGTAACCTCTTTTAACTTGCATTCTTCTCACCAAAAGTTATCTTAAGACAAAATCAATCTCTTATTCGTTTCATTAACTCCCCACCTAAGGTTACTCTAAGATTCACATAGGTAGATCAAGAAGAGATCGCCCATACACCCTCATCAAACTTACCTAAGCAAACCTCAAAGCTACTCTAGATAGAGCACGTTCTATTAATCATACGTTAGCTTAAGATGTGATTGTTCATTAAGTTTATTAGACGACATATCATTCATTAAAGACTTCACATAATGGACTTGCAAAGGCCTAGGGTCTCACATACTAATATCTTCAAAGTCTAGTCATGCAATGCCTAGATAGCGTCCCATTCCACTACCTAAACTTCCTAGAACTTATCCAACACTAGCATGTACCCCACATGATGAGAATACGCAATAACAAACATAGACCATACTAGCTAGGCATGGAATCTGGAGTTCCAACCTACTCCGATGATGGTATTCTACTTGCCAAGGGTAGAACAAGGACACATCCCATGTAGGAACATGGTTAAGGAATATGATGGTCTTTTATGTACTGTAATTTCATTCTCAAGTAGAGCTACATTGCACTCTAGTCTCATTCTCAAGTAGAGCTGCAAAGCATAACATATTCACTCGGTGCTAGCCTTTGTTCTCATTGACTAAGTTCAATCTAAGGGACATATGAAAAGGTACCATCTCTTAGTCGTGACCTAGTCATAATGTACCTAACAAAGATGGGTCCACTAGGGGTTCCATTCGATGGTCTTTGAGGATAGCTCATTCTTAACCATCTTTCTATAGAATATTCCTCTTATTAGTCATGCTTAGAAGGGCACCATCTTAGGACTACCGATCCTAGACTTTCATTAAAAATTCTTCCATACACAGACAAGACAAAGGTGCATAAGCCTACTAAGTCAAGATATTCATATTCATCATATACATGTATCAAGTAGGGGACACTAGTCTACCAAAATAAGACACAACATACATAACTTGTATTTCATATACATATCATTCTTTGAAGCACTTAGGAATGACCCTTATCATCATTATATCACCCTATATATTACTGTAACATTATCGATATAATCATCGTAGACTCATATCGTCAAGTAGGAATAATCATGTATCAATTTTAAGGCTACACACATAAACACATAGTCATTGTCCAGCATGATCACCTAATATCCATAGGAGAGAACATATTTTCACGTAATTAGTATGTAGATAGATATGATAATGCTTCACATAATCAATTAGACAAATCATCATAATACTTCAAATAGTGCCGACAAGGCTATGATCATCAATTCCATGTATAAATCACAATACTAGATGTAACTAGGTCAATTAAACGTAGACTTAACAATCTAAGACCAATTAGACATCAATTGCATATACTATTTACATCATTAGAAAGCCCATAAGAAACTACTCATTAATTCATAAGTATAGAGACAAGATTACTCAACCCATAAAATAGTCAAAATAGGAATTTGCATAACTTCATGGTTTCATAAGAATTATACCTCATAAAACATAGCAGTAACATCAATTTAATTCTAAAACATTGTTTTGAAAACCTTTTATGCAAGAATCCATGGCTAGAATCATAAACTTGGAAAAATCATATTTTTGCTC
The DNA here is from genome assembly GCF_001406875.1 of Solanum pennellii. NCBI lineage: Eukaryota > Viridiplantae > Streptophyta > Magnoliopsida > Solanales > Solanaceae > Solanum > Solanum pennellii. Next base: position 35,689,490 of record NC_028641.1, read on the forward strand.
ATCTTTGAAAATCATTGGAATTGACTCCTTCATGAAAGAGATTTCAAGGATGAATAATCATACCTTATAGAGGAAGAATCCATGAAATCATAGTTGGAAACTTCAAAACCTTAGTCTTTTTCCTTAGGTTTTTTTCTATTTCTTTAATGGAGTTTGGAAAAGAGAGCGTTCTTTAGAGATTAAGAGAATTTCGTGTGGTTATTGTTTGGGAAGTGTAAATATGGTCTAAAACTGACTTAATATCTATATATAGACGTCCCATAGGTTACCCTAAATACCTCCCGCTTAAATTACCTAAAACGCACCTCCTAATTCGACTACAACTATGAGAACATTTGTCCTAGCCTAATTCAGGTTTGACCATGATTTATAATTAATTAAGTTGTTAATTTAATCAATTAAGTGACCTAGGGTAATTACTACAGTGCCCCTAAGTTGTTAGGACTATAACCAACCCTTTTGGACCATCCTAGGTTAGGTACTAGGATGTTTCTTTAGTTAGACATCCGTTTAGGTCACCCGATTAGGTATTTGGAATTCGGGAAGCCTAGTTAGTTAATTTTTGCTGGTCCGAGGTTAGTTAGTTATTTAGGGACGTTAGTTAGGACCTAGAATCATTTAGGGAGCCTGGTCCCACGTGATCGTACCCGCCTGCCTCCTAACCACCCTAATCGATTTAGTTGGGGCTTGTCTCTTGGCCGTTGGTAGCACATGTGTTGCCGTGTACTTTCCGAAACCTTGAACTCTTGAAAGTTAACTACTTGTCCAAGGATTCTTACTGTGTCCTTGGGAACTTCTTAATCTACATGGTCATTTTAAATGATTATGTGCTATGGTACCTAGGCTTGACACTTGGATACCTCGTACCTAATATGTGTAAGCTATAAACGAAAAAATTTATCTTAGGGTCTTCATTGCAGGTACAACAAGCTTGGGTAGGGGCATTTTAACATCAAGGTGTATTCTAAATTTTGTTAATTCATAGAAATTGTCTAACACCCGTCAGCCAATATTCTCCAATGTGCCCAATATTTAGTAATATTGGGCATTGAGATGCCTATGTACCCCCAATACCTATTCTTAAAATATATTAGGCTCTTTAATAGACAAGTACATTTTCTGGAATGTTACACGATCCCTCCCTTAGGAACATTCATCCCCGAATGACACTAAAATCTCTTAAAGGGTAGGAAATAAACTAAATACTAGGAGCAAAATCAGCACATATCATATCATTACACTTAGCACCCAATTTATGATCCATAATCATCTAAGAGCTACATATTCATAACATATAGTGAGGAACTTCCTTCTCAACCTTATTATAAGCTCAAAATGCATCAAAGAGGTACCAAGCTATTGTTGTTATCAAGGCAACAATAAAAACTCAAGAAAACATATACATACATGTTTCACATAAGTTGAAGAATAGAGTATGAAAACATCTCTTTAAAACTCTAGTTGGTTCTATCTTTTACCAAAACATATACACCTATTTAGAAAACAAGTCAATATACTTCAATTTAAATTAGTCTCCTAGACACAATGCAACATGCAACATACTACTATGACATTCTATCTCTCAAGCTTGAATTGAATAGAAGATATGAGACATTAATCTACAACACAACTACTTACGGTACTACCCCACTTAGAAGGATCTCATATGACTAAGGAGAGAAAACTACAACTTAACGGCTTGAGAACCATAAGAAAAGGACACTCATAACTTTTAATCTTTATGGCACGACATAGTAGTGGAAAAAAGGGAAACTCAATCGTCCTACAGCCTCTCGCCCATAGATGTGCCGCGGTTCACACCGATGGTCAAGACTCTACTACACGTGGCTTTTTGAGACTTTTTGATTCCTAAGACTACTTCAGAACCTTATGCTCTGATACCAAGTTTGTCATGACCCGAAACCATACCCTAGACATTAGGGTGCAATCTCGAATTGCGACAAGGCGTCGTCGACCTCTCAATGGTCTAAGACAAGCCCTTTCGTACATTTCATTGCATACATGTATGAAAAGTAGTGTGGAATTAAAACTTTTCATACTAAATAATATTACTTCAAAATATCTCTTTAATAGAAAAACATAATGAAAGACTAAGTCTCAAAGTCGCATCATAGACATATGAATATAAAATATAGCTAAAGCTATTACATTACTTCAATAACAAAAACTAAACATCAAGATGTCCTCGGATCAAGTGAGGACATACCAAACTCTTTGCTTGAATGAACACTAATCCAAGCTTCAATTTCGGGACTCCTTTGCTACACCTTTAAAGAAAAACGAAATGTATGGAATTAGTACAAACACTTATACTAGGTATGGTGTATGCATAAAATCATGAAAATGGACATTCGTATAAAACATGCTCTTTTTTATTAAGACTTCATAGTATAAGTACAAGAACAAAATTTAACACCTTAGAAACATACAAGATATCACATAAGATTTTATCAATATTGAAGGACATTACCATGATTTGAGTTTAACCTTACCGTAACCTCTTTTAACTTGCATTCTTCTCACCAAAGGTTATCCTAAGACAAAATCATTCTATTATTCATTTTATTAACTCCCTACTTAAGGTTACTCTAAGATTCACATAGGTAGAACAAGAAGAGACCGCCCATATACCCTTTAAAGCTTACCTAAGAAACCCTTAAACCTACCCCAGATAGAGCACGTTCTATTAATCATACATTAGCTAAAGAAGTGATCATTCATTAAGTCAATTAGACGACATATCATTCATTAAAGACTTCACATAATGGACTTGGAAAGACATAGGGTCTCACATACTAATATCTTCAAAGTCTAGTCGTGCAATGTCTAGATAGCGTCTGATTCTACTACCTAAACTTCCTAGAACTTATCCAACACTAGCATGTACCCCACATGATGAGGATAGGCAATAACTGACATAGAGCATACTTCCGGAGTTCCAACCTACTCCGATGAGAGTGTTCTACTTGCCAAGGGTAAAACGAGGACACATCCCATATGGGCACATGGTTAAGTAATATGATGGTCTTTTATGTACCCTAGTCTCATTCTCAAGTAGAGCTAAATTGCACTCTAGTCTCATTCTCAAGTAGAGTTGCAAACCATAACATATTCGCTCGGTGCTAGCCTTTGTTCTCATAGAGTAAGTTCAATCTAAGGGACATATGAAAAGGTACGTCACTTAGTCTTGACCTAGTGATAATGTACCTAACAAAGATGGGTCCACTAGGGCTGCCATTCGTTGGTCTCTAAGAATAGCTCATTCCTAACCTTCTTTCTATAGAAGATTCCTCGCATTAGTCTTGCTTCCAAGGGCACCATCATAGGTATACTGATCCTAGACTTTCATTAAAAATTCTTCCATACAGATACAAGACAAAGGCGCATAAGCCTACTAAGTCAAGATATTCATATTCATCATATACATGTATATAGTAAGGGACACTAGTCTACCAAAACAAGACACAACATACTTTACTTTATTTCATATACATATCATTCTTTGAAACAATTAGGAATGACCCTTATCATCATTATATCACCTTATATATTACTATAACAATATTGATATAATCATCATAGACTCATATAGTCAAGTAGGAATAATGAATGTATCAATTTTAAGGCTACACACATAAACACATAGTCATAGTCCAACATGATAACATAATATCCATATCATAGAACATACTTTCACGTATCTAGAATGTAGATAGATATGGTCATACTTCACATAATCAATTAGACATATCATCACAATACTTCAAAAAGTTCCGACAAGGCTATGATCATCAATTCCAAGTATAAATCATAATACTAGATGTAACTGGGTAAATTCAACATAGATTTAACAATCTAAGACCAATTAGACATCAATTTCATATCATCTTTACATCATTAGAAAGCCCATAAGAAAGTACTTATTAATTCATAAGTATAGAGACATGATTACCTAACCCATAAAATAGTTAAAATAGGAATTTGCATGGCTTGCATGAGTTCATAAGAATTATAGCTTTAAAACATAACATTAACATCAATTTAATTCTAAGAAATTGATTTAAAAACCTCTTATACAAGAACCCATGGCTAGAATCATAAGATTGGACAAATCATATTTTTTATCATAATTGAAAATCATTGGAATTTACTCCTTGAATAAAGAGATTTCAAGAATGAATAACCATACCTTATATATGAAGAATCCACGGAATATTTGTTGGAAATTTCAAAACCTTAGTCTTATTCCTTAAGTTTTTTCCTAGTTCTTCAATGTAGTTTGGAAAAGAGAGCGTTCTTGAGAGATTAAGAGAATTTCTTGTATTTCTGGTTTGAGACTTGTAATTCTGGTCAAAAACATACTTAATATATATATATATATATAGACGTCCCATAAGGTTACCCTAAAGACCTCCAACTTAAATTTCCTAAAATGCCCCTCCTAATCGACAACAAATAGGATAACATTTGTCCTAGACTAATTCGGGTTTGACCATGACTTTTAATTAATCAAGTTGACAATTCAATTAATTAGGTGACCTAGGGTAATTACAAAAGTACCCCTAAGTCGTTAGAACATAACTAACCCTTTTGGACCATCCTAGGTTAGGTACTAGGGTGTTTCTTTAGTTAGTTATTCGTTTAGGTCACCCGGTTAGGTCTTAGGATTTCGGGCAACCTTGTTAGTTAATTTTTGTTGTTCCTAGGTTAGTTAGTTAGTTAGGGACGTTATTTAGGACGTAGAATCAGTTAGGGAGCTTGGCCCCACATGATCCTACAAGCCTGACCCTAACCACCCTAACTGAGTTCTGTTGGGGCTTGTCTCTTGGACGTTGGTAGCACATGTATTGCCGTGTACTTTCCCCAACCTTGCACTCTGGAAAGTTCACTACTTGTCCAAGAATTCTCACTATGTCCTTGGGCACTATTTAATCTACATGGTCTTTTTAAATGATTATTTGTTATTTTACCTAGGTTTGACATTTGGATGACCCTTACCTAATGTGTGTGAGAAATAAAAGGAAAAATTTTATCTTAGGGTCTTCATTGCAGGTACAACAAGCATGGATTGGGGCATTTTAACATAAAGGTGTATTCAATATTTTGTTAATTCATATAAATTGGCTAATACCCTTAAGCCTATATTCTCCAATATGACCAATATTACTAAATATTGGGCATTGGAATGCCTATGTACCCCCAATACCTATTCTTAAAATCTATAAGGCTCTTCAATAGACAAGTACATTTTCTGGAATGTTACAGAATTAGTGGTGTGCTGTCATGAAGAACTCAAGGGAGTGGTGAGTTCAACACTTGGTTGTATGAGAAAGAATATTTGGGTCTGTTCTATGTGTATTACTGTTGGCGCATCTTGGTTGTTTTTTGGGAAAGGATGTACAATGAATGTGATGGACAGAGAATGAGGGTGTGGCGGTACACATTATGTAGGGCTTTATGGGCTCATTATATGTCAAAGTTAGCTACTGTTTTATGAGGCTCACGGTGAGATAGCTGCTAAATTTAGTTTACCATAACTTAAATTGTAGATTAAATCCAAAAAGGGGAGGTTGAATCATGATAGTATATCAGTCTAAGGATAAGTTATGTAAGGCTATTCGATTCTATATCCTTTTGGCATGAAATATGATACCTGCGATTAATATCAACAAGTGAATCTCATAAGTTCTATTCCTAGAAAAGGAAACTTCTATTACTGGTCCGTACTTCCATATCTCCAAAATGATTATGACCACTAAAATAACATCTCAAAAGATTATGATTATCCAAAGTACAATCCCAAAAGAGTTATGAACTGACAAACAACAATCTCAAAGATTATAGAATCTAAGTAAATAAATCTATATAATTACGATTGGCAGCTCAGGGGAGAATTCCTAGGATGGGTCGATCCCAACTGATACATAGGGTGGCAGCTCAGGGGCAAAAGCCTAGCATGCGCAGATCCCTATTGGTATAGAAGGGTGGCAGCACAGGGGCGAAAGCCTAGCATGGGCCGATCCCAAATTTTGTAATTATGAGTACCGCATCCCAGGGGTTAATATGCCTAGCATGGGTCATCCTCTTCTACCACTGATCAGCTGGTCACTTGTATCACATGACCTACAAAGATTGTAACGTACAGAAAAGTAAAGAAAACAATGTAACTTACGTGATCTCACATGAGTAAGCAAAGGTGGTCTTTTCTCTTGATTTATACACTCATATGTTGATACTTCATTTCTTTTGAGCCCTTGTATTACATACACTATATTTCCTTACATATGCAGTACATTTTTTCGTACTAATGTCCCTCGCTGGGGACGCTGCTTTTCATGATGTAGGCACAGGTACTCCAGCTAGTAAACCTCCTTAGTAGGAGTATACGACACTCAGATACTTTTGGTAAGCTCCAGGTTGCTTTGGAGCTTTACAGCGTCCTTGGTAAATTCATTTTTGTATTGTATTGTAGTTAAGGGTAAGGCGAGATTTTTCCCTACCTACTCTAGTCTTATATTTAGAGGCTTTGTAGATGTATGTACATGGTTCAGTTGTGTCTTACGGAGTTGTGGCCTCAACGACCAAGTCTTGTATATAACTTTTGGATCTACTTATGTTGGTTTGTATCACTGCGTCCTAGGTGAACTCGTCACAATTGTTATAGTTATTTGCATAGTAAGAAAAGGTTACAACTTGTTTTCTCTCGGGATTTTAGGGCATCGGGTACCTGTACGTCTTAATGGGTTTTAGGCAAAAAAAAGTGATATCAGAGAAGGTCATCCTAGGGAGTCTACAAAGTCGTGTCTGTGTAGAGTCTTTCTTATGGATGTGTCGTGCACCACATGTATAAGTAGGAGGCTACGGGACATGTAGGAGTTGTCTCATTTCTTTCATTTCTAAGATCGTGCGATAGAACCAATGTTGTAGGTAAATCATACCTAATTTTTAAATTGTTTTACCATAGCAAAGATGCTGGTTATGAGAAGGAGTGGAAGTACTGGTAATCGAGTAGATGTGGCTGCCCAAGAAGGGACCAACCAACCACCACCAAGTCAAGTTGTTCAAAGTGGGGCTGAAGATGAAATTTAATCGCAGACTTCCCTGACGCCTCTATCTCTTGAAGATATAAGGAGGGAAGATGAACCTCAGGAATCCCCTATTAATGCTACCGAGCAAAATTTGAGGAATGCAAGAAGGTCCAGCTGTAGGTACTAGTGGTGTAGATAGAGCAGCTGGAACACGGATACATGATTTTCTTAACTTGGACCCTCCATCATTCACCGGGTCAGATCCTAATGAAGATCAGCAAGACTTTATAGATCACATCAAATGCACATGTAAGTTGTAAAGAATCACTTGAGCTAGCAACATATCGATTAAAGGGTGTGGCTATATTGTGGTATGAAGCTTGGAAGCAATCTAGGGGAACGGATGCACCTTCAGCTACGTGGAAAGAGTTCAAAAAGGCATTCCTTGACCATTATCTTCCAGCGGAGATCCAAGAGGCCCATGTGGATCAGTTCTTAAATCTCCACCACGGAGGTATGAGCATGAGAGAGTACAGTCTCAAATTCAATTCCTTGGCCAGATATGCACCTAATGTAGTAGCTACCATGGAGGATAGAGATCATCGATATGTGGATAGATTATACCCATATTTAGTTAGAGAATGTACCTTTGCTTCATTGAATAAAGATACGGATATAGCAAGGATGCAGGCCTTTGCGCAAAAGTTGGATGATCAAAGGCAAAGAAGAAGGACACAAGAGTCGGAAATAGGGCATTCTAAGAAGGCCAGATCCACGGGGCAGTTTACACCATCCCAAGGTGAGTTTAAGCCTTGGTTCTCTAATAAACCACCTAGGACATCATCTTTCTACTCTACAGCTAGTGCTCCAGAACAGTTTCAAGGGTTTAGGGGTAATCAGTTTTGGCGAAGAAGCGAAAGATAAGGCTTACAAAATAGTAGGTCATCAAGAGCAAGGAAGTACGATCCAATCAAGGCATCCTCGACATCCTTGTAAACAGTGTCGGAGGAATCATCTAGGTGCATGCAGGTTTGGGACAGATGTTTGTTTTTGGTATGGCACACCAGGGCATATGATGAGAAACTGCCCTCATAGGGGCGTGGGTGGCGTTGCGCAGCCAACTACATCAGTTATTTCATCAAAATCATCAACACCTTCTTTGGGTAGGGGGCTACAGATGCCTACATGTCGTGGTAGAGGATCCAGGGGAGAAGCTATTTATAGTGGAGGTCGGAGTCGCAAAAGAGGTACTCCTCGAATGGAAAGGTAATATTGGGGTGCCAAGAGGTAAATTTATTTCTTATCTTAAGGCAAAGAAGATGATTTCCAAAGGATACATATTCCATCTGGTTAGATTGAAAAATGTAGATGTGGAGCCACCAACCCTTCAATCCATTCCGGGGTAAATTAATTTCCAGATGTGTTTCTTGAATATCTTCCAGGCTTTCCTCCAGAACGAGAAGTGAGTTTGGTATTGATGTGCTTCTAGATACTCAACCTATCTCAATTCTTCCATATAGAATGGCTCCGACAGATTAGGGAAGTTGAAGGAGCAATTAAAAGACTTATTAGAAAAAGGATTCATAAGGCTAGTATGTCCCCATGGGGAGAACCAATTTAATTTGTACAAAAAAAGATGGCTCATTAAGAATGTGCATCGACTACCGGCAGTTGAATAAGGTAATGATTAAGAACAAATATCCCCTCCCTAGAATTGATGATTTGTTTGATCAATTACAAGGTGCTAAGTGTTTTTCAAAGATCGACCTGAGGTCAGGGTATCACCAAGTGAGGGTCAAGGACCAAAATATACCAAGACAGATTTTTGAATACGGTATGGTAATTTTGAGTTCTTACTCATGTCATTGGGCTAACAAATACCAGTGGCATTTATGGATTTGATGAATAGGGTGTTCGAGGCATTTTTAGATGTGTTCGTGATAGTGTTCATAAATGTCATTTTGGTGTATTCATGATCAGAAGAGGATCATGCTAATCACTTGCGACAGGTTTTAAAAATTCTCCGTGATCGTAAACTGTATGCAAAGTTTGCTAAATGTGAGTTCTGGTTGAAATTTGTGGCATTCCTAGGTACATATTGTATCTGAGAAAGGAATAAGGGTTGATTACTAGAAAATAGAAGCCGTGAAAAACTGTCCAAGACCTACAACGCCTACGGAGATTCGTAGTTTTCTTGGATTCGTAGGTTATTACAGAAGGTTCATTGAAGGATTCTCTTCCATTGCTGCACCCTTAACAAAACTAACACACAAAGAAACCAAGTTTCAGTGGAGTGATGAGTGTGAAAGAAGCTTCCAAGAGAGGAAGAGTAAATTAACTTCTACACCTGCGTTGGTACATCCAGAAGGCACACAAGGCTATGCAGTGTTTTGTGATGCTTTTGGAGTGGGCTTAGGTTTTGTATTGATGCAGCATGGTAAAGTTATATCTTATGGCTCAAGCCAGCTGCGGCCACATGAGAAAAATTATCCAACCCATGATCTAGATCTAGCAGCAGTTGTGTTTGCTTTGAAGATATGGAGCCACTACTTGTATGAAGTTCATGCTGACATATACATTAATCACAAGAGTTTGCAATATATCTTTAAGCAAAAGGACTTAAATCTGAGGCAGTGAAGGTGGCTGGAGCTATTACAAAAATTATGACATTGATATCTTGTATCATCGCGGTATAGCAAATGTTGTAGTTGATGCTTTAAGCCGTAAAATACTAGAAATACTTATGGGCAGTCTGGGGAACGACAAGGGATAACTAAGGATCCATGCCAACTATCTAGCTTGGGGGTTCTCCTTCTTGAATCTCAAGATGAAGGGGTCATTGTGCAAAATGCGGCAGAATCATCATTAGTAGTGGAAGTGAAAGAGAAGCAGTACACTGATCCTATTCTTTTACAGCTTAAGGTGAATGTAAAACATGGTATGACGAAGGAATTTGACCTTTCGCAAGAGGTAGTACTTCGATGTCAAAACAGATTGTGTGTACCTTATGTAGATGAACTAAGAAAGAAGATCATGATAGAAGCACATCATTCATGATACTCTGTTCACTCGGGGTCAACTAAAATGTATCATGACTTGAAAGAAACGTATTAGTGTGGGGGCATGAAGGAGCATTGAAAAATTTGTGGCTCAATGTCCAAATTGTCATTAGGTAAAAGTAGAACACCAGAGACCTGTAAGTTATATGCAACGTATAGAACATTCAATTTGGAAATGGGACATGATCAACACGTAATTTGTCACTGGTTTCCCTCACTCATTTACAAACTCACCAAAGCAGCGCACTTCTTGCCGGTGAGGACTACTTATACAGCTTAAGAGTATGTGAGGTTGTACATATAGAGATAATTCAACTACATGGAGTGACAATCTCTATAATATCTGATAGAGGAGCTCAGTTCACTGCAAATTTATTGAAGTCGTTTTAGAAGATTTTGGGAACACAGGTGAATTTAAGTATGACCTTCACCCTCAAACGGATGGCACGGCATAACGTACAATTCAGACACTTGAGGATATCTTGCGAGCTTGTATATTATATTTTAAGGGTAGCTGGGATGATCACCTACCACTTATTGAATTTTCTTATAACAATAGCTACCATCGAGCATTAAAATGGCACCTTATGAAGCCTTATATGGTCAAAAGTGTAGATCACCAATTGGCTGGTTCGAAACAGTTGAAACTGGCTTATATTGGCAAGATCTTGTTCATCAAGCTATGGAAAAAGTCAAAGTGATACATCAGCGGCTGGAAACAGCTCAAAGTCGACATGAATCATATGCAGATATTCGAAGGAGAGGACTAGAATTTTCTATAGGGGATTGGGTGTTCTTGAAGGTGTCTCCAATGAAAGGGGTAATGAGGTTTGGTAAAAAGGGGAAGTTGAGTTCGCGCTATGTAGGGCCATATAAGATTATTTGTAAATTCGGCCAAGTAGCCTATAAGTTAGAGCTACAAGAAGAGCTTTCCTCAGTTCATCCGGTGTTTAAGGTCTCAATGCATACGTGACCCATCTTGTATTACTCCTACTGAATATTTACAGGTTATGCGAGAATTACTCATGAAAAAGTACCCATTGCTATTCTAGCTCGACAAGTTAGGAAGTTAAGAAATAAAGAGGTAGCTTCTGTAAAAGTGTTATGGAGGAACCAACAAGTAGAAAAAGTTACATAGGAAGCGGAAAAAGCAATGAGATTGAAGTATCCTCATCTCTTTCAGATCTAAGAGAAAGATAAAAATGCTTAATTTATCTGCCGACATGTAAGTATACGTCTATATGTATTATGTGATTAATAGTAGTACTAACTGAGGCTAAAATCTGTTTGGGTTGGATAAGTATGGTAATATTCAAGGACGAATGTTTTAAGGGGGGGGGAGGATGATACATCCCGTCTTACGTATATGCTTGTTCTATTCTTGTGATACTGCTGGCCTTATAGTATAGATGAGGGACCATGTTCCTTATATGATTAGTGTTGGTTTAAATTATCCAGAAAGTGATATATCATGTCATTCACGTTTTAGAGTGTTTACTGTAAGTTGACTCCGGCTGATGTATTTAAACTAGAGATAGTAAGGTGGTAATTGAGCTAAAATGTGAAAGTTAAGTTCTAAAATGGATGTAATATTCATAAAATGGAATAAAATAATTGAGCCGCTTACTTGTCTTTAATAAGCTAGCAGCTGCATCACCTACTTGAGCTATATGGATATTGTTAAAGGGCAGAAGCTTGATGGACAAGATTTAGAATTATAGTAATGGGCTCACTTGAAGCCCAAACCTATTAAAAGAAAATAAAAATTAAAGAAAGTCCAGCAGCCAAATCTGCCAAGGCCCAATATAGATAAGGCCCAAGTGAAATCAACTACGTGCATCACCTAGTTTGACCTTTTGAACTGCTTGATGTGCATAAGCAGGTGCATCACCTACTTGACCAATTAGTGTCTGAAAATGGACCCCAAAAAAGGATGTTCTAGAGGATATTTTTGTGGTTAATAAAGCTCCATATATATCAAATATGAGCATATATCCTTCACCATTTTAACACATAAAAATAAGAATTAACTCCAGCTCTCTATCTCTCTCTTTTCTCTTAAAGATTAAACCAGCAGCCTTTAAGTTTTATAGAGTTCTTGAAGAAACCCTCATATATGTGCAAACCAAGGTAAGTGAAGACTCATGGATTTAGCTTAATTCTCCTAGGGATGATTAGGAAAACATGTTATTCATGGTCTAATATAACTACAAAGGCAAAATATTTGCAGCAACTACTGCTCACTTCCTTAGATATTAAAATACCTTTCTTTCTTCTTTGGTTTAGGTGTAAAGGAAAGTGGAAGTTCTAAAAGAATTCAAGTTATCACAAGAAGTTGCAGAAATTATGGTAAGGTTACTGTTCCATTTTTGTCTTCCTTATGTATGAGTTTGAGTAAGGAATTAGTGGTGTATTGTCATAAAGGACTCAAGGGGGTGGTGAGTTCAATACTTGGTTGTATGATAAAGAATATTTGGGGTTGTTCTATGTGTATTACTGTTGGTGCAGCTTGGTTGATCTTGGGGAAAGGATGTAAAATGTATGTGATGTCCAGAGAATGAGGGTGTGGTGATACACATTATGTTTAGGGTTCTATGGGCTCATTATCTGTAAAAGTTAGCTACTGTTTTACGAGGCTCACGGTCTGATAGCTGCTAATTTTAGTTTGCCATGACTTAAATTGTAGATTAAATCCAAAAAGGGGAGGCTGAATGGTGATAATATTGATTCCTTACAGGTACTATCTCTAATGGCACAAAAATAAGATCGAGTCTACGCACGTGGGTGATCAAAGTCTGTCGCCCCGTCTGCTCGCCTGGTCATTGGCTCTGATGATGAGCGTGACCCCGAGTACGTGCCCCCAGGCACTTCCACCCAATCTCGAGCTGCACGTGCTGCAAGAGCCACACCCAAAAAGGTGGCGTCCAGCGTAGTCACTGCCTCCCAGTGTGATGAGGAACGCACACTGACCGGCACACCTTCTGGGTAAGCTACTAATAAAGAAGGAGCGTCTGGCTCCTTAGGAGTTTTGTGGTCGGAAGAAGCCTCCGAATTTGCTGAGGTCCCTGCACCCGCCAGAGTTGCACAGTCTGCCTCGTCTGATGAGGATGACATTTCAAAATCCACACCCGACTCACCGACTTGTGCTCTCACCCGGTTACTGACCAGCCCAACCGGTGGGGTGTCGACGGGCAGTATCAATTTTATTCAGATGCAAAGTTTCTGAATGATAAAGGAGTTATGACATGGACCTTTACATTGGAGAGGCGGGTCCTTACGGGAAGTCTCCCGACTATGCCAGAGATCCACAATCTCTTCACCAGACACCAACTGGAGTGGACAACGCGTTTGTTGGGCCGTTATAGTGAAGAGTTGGTCCAAGAGTACTACGCCTCCTACGTGGCTACTCTCAGATCATAGATTGATAGGCGGGCTGCCCCTGCCAAACAAGCCCCACCGTAGCATGTCCGAGTACGTGGCATTCAGGTTGATATCTCCCTGCCTGCCATCCGCCGGTATCTATATTGCGAGGATGTTGATGCCAACCAGACCCCTCTCACCGCCGAGTTTGACTATCAGTGGCAAATTGTCAAAGATGGCCAATTCTTGCGTGAGCCATCGCTGAGAGAGACCACCAAGAGGTGGATGGCGCTGCACTTGTCTGTTGATGGAGAGGGTGCTGACTGGGTAATCGTGCCGAAGGGAGCCATCAAGAAGGCTAACCTTACCTTCACGGTGAAGTTCTTATGGTTGATTCTCCGCCACTGCCTTTCCCCCACAGCCACTGAGTCACATGGGATCGTGCAGTACTGATGGCGGCGATGAAAGCCGGTTTTGAGGTGGACTTTGCTTGGCTTCTACAGGCGGTCATGCACGAGAGGGCTTTTAAGGTCACAACTACTTACCCTTTCCCGTGCATGATATTTTCTTTATGCGGGTCCGTAGGTGTGCCTTTTGGCACATTGATCAGCTCAAGACCCCGCTGGGCACTGTTGATATCGTCCTCATCAGGGATGAGGCTATTAGTTGGCTCCACGCAGAGGGCCCCGTCCAGAGTTGCGTCCACTTGGTGACAATCTGGCTGATACGGTAGCACACGCTCGCACGGCTACACAGGCTGCTCCACTCACACTACCTCGGTCAAATCTATCCCGGGTAGTAGCACTGCCCCGAGCTCCTCTCGCTCAGCCCCTTTCCCCGCTCTGGTCCCGCTTGCTAGGGTCCACAAACTAGAGGTACAGATGGCTACACTTCTGCATCACATCCATCCTTGGATGCAAAGTTCTATTGCTGAGGTAGAAGAGCGCTTGAAGCGGAGGATGGTCCAGCACACAGAGCGAAAGATCGCTGAGGTTCATCAGTGCTTGGACGCTTTTGAGTTGCGTGTGCTAGCCTTGTCAACCCCTCAGGTGGATGTGTCGACCCTTTAGGCTGCGGTTGAGAGTCTTCGCGCAGACATGATATGATCCTAAAGGCTAGGATGCCTGAGTCTGAGGCCCCCTCTGCAGAGCCTGCTGAGGACACAATGATGGCAGCCTTATTCGCTACTTCTGAGATTCTACCACCTCCCCCTCGAGAGCATGCTAAGAGGCGTAGGGGTCGTAAGGAGGATGAGGCTAGAGCACGGAAGAAGGAGCACCGTGATATGGAGGCTGCGAGGAGAGCCTCGCTTGCTGATAAGGAGGCGCGTCGGGGAGTTAGCTGCTGGGGAATCTAGCTCCAGAAATGTGGAGATAGCGGGATGCACTCCTGATAGTGTTGTTGCTGATGAACCCAGATTACAGAGGTAGTGGGTTTCGGGGAACTGGACCCACCAGCTTGCTGATCGTCGGCGCTTTGCGCCCCAGGTTTGCTTCACCTACCACTCTCGTATTTCAATTTTTTATGCATTGGGGACAATTGCATGTCTTTTTGTTGGGGGTGGGGTAAATGGAAAGTGAGTGCTAGGGTGAAGTCTGAGTAGCCCAATTCCTCTTTTGGGGTTTTCTTGCCTGTGTTCTTTTTCCCCAAGAGACTGATAATTTTTACTGTTGAACCGGCATGTCTATATCTTGTGTACATAGTTTAACTCTGAAGCATGATGGCTAAAACCATATCCTGATGAAATGAAAATGATGCATGACTAGGCATAGTAATTGAAATGTGTGGCTCTAAGCATGACACAGAGATACACCACTGCATGACCCTAAGTCTAAAATTTGAACTAGGTATCTGATAATCTGGTAGAGTAATGAGATGTCAAGTGAGTGTGAGGAAGATTTGAATAGTCAACTATTTGTATTGAGCTAGAACTTGCCTAGTTAGTCCTGCTAAAAGTAAGTTGTAATAGACAATTAGGAAAGGATCATAGGCCCTTGTTCAATATAGCCCATTTTTAGCCTAAATAAAAAAAAACAAATGAAATTAATCCTTCTTTGATCCAAATGATTTGAGCTTAAACTAGACCTTTCTTTTTCACCCCAACTGATCTTTTCTGGGAATAATGTGTTGGCCCTGGTCCCTCCTTGGACATGTGCACCTCAGCTTATGCCAAAAGCATAAGTTGAGGGTGGCTAATACAGTAAACAACCTTTTTATGGCCCTGACCCAACTTTGGGTATTGTGTACTTTGACTCATGGCAAAGCCATGAGTTGAGGGTGGATATTATGAGGAATGCTCTGGAAATTGGGGTTGAAAGAACAAAGAGAGAGAAACAACAAAAGTAAAGTGACTCAAGAATTAGTTGAAAGAAAAGTGAAATAAAAAAATACAATAAATACAAGCAAGAAAAGAAGAGATTCACTTACACAAATGAAGAAAGAAGGGAAAATAGCAAGGTGAAAGAATATGAGAAACTGGGCGAAATAAAATGATAAAAAGTGGTATGTTTAGCCGATATGTCAAGAAGGGCAAAAAAAAGTCACTAAAGTATACCTAAATATACCCTACCTGACCCTGAGCCTATGTTACAACCTAAGAAAGTCCTATCGTGATCTTAAAAGTTGTATAGCGAACTTAAAGCAGTGAAAATAAGGGCAAGCTTATGAAAATATGTATGAATGAGTTGTGAATCTGTTCTGAGAGTGAGTGTTGAAAAGTAATCCTTATACTCAAACTAAAATCATTGTGTGAAAAATGAGGGTATTGTTTTGAAGTAAGCACACTAGTTGCAATACCGGAAATATTGGCACCTCGGTGAGAAATTGAAGAGGATAGGTGTTAGTGCGTGGTGAGTCTGTGTCATGGTCTGATTCCACATAATTCAAGCCTAATAGTGATAGCATGCATAAATATGATGAGACTGATCGGGATTGATAGCCAAATGATTGCGAAAGATAAAACATGGATACTATTGTACAAAGATTTTGTAGTGAGTCATAGTGCGCCGCTTGAGGACCAACAACGAATTTAAGTTGAGGGTGTTGATATACTATGGTTTCACGGTATTTTTAATGCTTTTTCCTTAAGTTTAGTGTGTGTCCAAAATCCTTTTTGTATTAATTTTTATGTAAGCTTCTCTTTATTTGCAGGAAATCTGTCTAAAGATGAACGCAGAAGTTTTTGAGCAAGAAATGCAGAAAAGTACCACCTACGGAGCTTGTGACGGTCCGTCGTTCCTGTGACGATCCGTAGATGGCATCGTAGTGAAGCTGCTGAAGGAAGATGGGAAAGTCTAACCAAGTGTGGGGCTACGAAGTGCGTGACGGACCGTCGTAGCCAAAACGGTCCGTCCTGCTTGTTCGTCATGAAGATTAGAGAAGTAGTCCCAATACCCAAATTCCAAGATTTCAAGTGTTATGGAACAGAGACCCTCGACATACCGTTATGCCTGTGACGATCCGTCATACCTGCCGTCGAGGGTAATGAAGAGAGCAGCAGAAGAATTTGCAAAGTATGGGACGACAGAGTCCATGGCGGCCCGTTGTGACCACGACGACCCGTCATGAGGTCCGTCGACCTAGCCGCCGTTTTGATAGATTTTCAGCAAATAGAGTCCTTCTTTGATTATTTTTTTGTTTTTTTATAAATAGTTCGAAATACCTCGTTTTTGGGGTTAGACTCTTAGTGATTAGACTCTCTTATAGTTAGACTCTTGATTATTTTAGCTTCTTTTGTGGATTAGACTGGTGATTATTATTACACTTTTGGAGAATCTTTAGTCTTCAATTAATTTCAGTAATTGATTGTTCGTGATTTTGTTGATTAATCAAGTGAACTTCTGGATTTTATTCTTTCTCATTGAAGTAAGTGCATGAATTCTTATATTACATATTTGAATACTGTGATTATGACTATGCGTAACTAAACTCCATAACTAGGGTTGTGGGAACCATAGGTGAATAATGAGGTAAAACCTAACTAAAATAACAATTCTAGAATAGTGTCTTGCATGTATTGATAATTCTTCCGCTTAGAAGTCTTTTTAACGGATGGCCAACATTAGAACTCGCCTTAATGCTACTTGCCGGACCAAGGAGGTAGATAATAGGAAAAGAATTATCAACATAGATTTAGTGTATACTATCTAATAGGCTAGTATTGATTGGTATGAGGTAATAACTTAGTCAAATATCGAATACAATGCTTAATATAAGGTAAAGGTAAGGATTATTATAGCAACACACGTAGCCGGACCAAGGTGCGATGTGAAATTTTCTAGATGCCGGACCGAGGATTTAGAAATACATAACCTATCACTTTGCATGCAAGATACTAGGAAAGAATTGTCATAGTTAGAATTAAGAATTGTCATAGTTAGAATTATCAAGTTAGAAACCTGTGGGGAACACGTAAACCCTAGTTACTTTTATTAACTGATTAAACTCCAACATTTGAATCTGTTAGTTGTCTACTTTGATTTAGCTAATTATTTTCATTCCTTTAGAAATAAAACCCCCCCTTTTATTGTCTTTATTTTCCAAGGAAATAATTGACTAAATAGTAGTAATAATAGATTGAAGTTAAGTCTGAACTATTTTCCTTGTGGGAACGACCCCAACCTCATTAGTTGGGTTCTTTACTTAATATAACCGCTTTACTTCTTGTTTGAGAATTAAGTTTGAGCGTATCAGCCATGGGTTCATTGTTAAAGTAATTTCAAAGGCATTTTAATGATGAATATATGTTTACCTACAAATTTTATGAGGAATTTCTATCAAATTTCATGAAGAACCCATGATCCTCAAAATCTCTCAAATTGGCTTATAATGTGGGTCTTGTAATCTTGATTTCATGTTTATAGAATTGTGAATAGATTGTACTGAATTGCTTATTGCTATTACTATCTATATCAATTGAATATGAGTTGTGGAGGAATGATCAAAGATGATCATTAGCTTGGAGATTTGACTTATTTCCTCTAATTAGCTTAAAATGTATATTAAATTGTATTGATTGGTATGGTCAACTTATGATTGTGGTGTTTACATTCTTGTACATGTTTATGTATTATGATCAAGGACTTGAAGGCATTAGATGCAAGATGAATTGATATGATGATTCTTATAATAGGAAGTTGAAGGATTTAGCCTTGATTCTAATCGTACCACTTATATAGCTATGTACGATTGGTTACACCTCAGGCAAGTGTTAACCCTCTATTTCAGTGTGGGAGTAGAATACTGTATTCCATGTAGCTCACATGCTCTATGGCGGTTATGGCTAAATCTCCCAATGTATATAATGAACTAAGTTAAGATTATGGAATCTAATCACAACTCCTTGAGAGTATTACTTAGTATTGATAAGATTATGGACCCTACCCATGCATTGCACAAGTGAACATAAAGAAAGGATAAGATTAGTACATGTATACAAGTAAGACTTATGTGATTGTATGTATGAATTGTATGAATGCATTGTAATGCGACTTTGCTATGATTAAAACATGAATTATGTTTATGTGTGTGAATTACACTTATGGCTTCTAAATGGGTTTACTTAGTATATGTGGGGGTATGGGATTCATGTGTACATTGCACAAGTAAGCTTGTGAAGGGATTATGAGGGTGGTTTACCTATGATATGAACTAAATGAGTTATGACTAGGGTTAAAGGAAAGGAAAGAGTCCTTATATGATGCTATGAAGTATATGGCCGTATGTCTAGTTATGAATGAAAGAGTTACGACTTGTTAAATATGTTACACCTAGTATAGGGTAACTTCTTACATACACTTGGTGGAAGTAGTATTATGGGATGCTACCTACATATTTCACTAGTGTGACTTAGGAGTTGTCTTAGGTGATGGTCCTTATGTAAAGTCGATGTCTATGAGGTGCTTAAGACTTATGAATATATGTGGTTGTGTTATGAATAATATCTATGAAAGTCTATTATAAGATGACCTCAAAGTGATACATTGTACTAAGTACACTTGAGGGTTACTTGAGGAAAGAATAAGATAAAAGAGATGTAATGTATTGTATGTATTGGATATGCCTCAAAGTATGATAAATAGCTTTATGTGCTATGATGAGTAGTATCCATGTCTGTATGATGTATGTGAACTATAATATTTAGCTTATATGTGCCAATTTTTATGAATCTTACCAAAAAAAATGATGCATGGTTTCTAACTAATTGTCCTCTTAAAATGAATGTTTTTGCATGGTTTTCGTAGTAAGTGCATTCTTGTTTTTACCATTCTTCTTCATCTTTTTATACAAAGTGTAGGTGGTGATGGATATACGATGTCTCCTAAGTTAAATGCTTGGATAGATCTCAAAAGTTCAAGTAAAGGGACTCTTATGATTCAAGGGTTGCCTATGTCAAGATGTTCTTAAAGTTAATGTAATAGCTTATACTTATATTTTATGTTCTTAAGATGACAAAGTGACTTAGAGTATAACTATGTAATATGATATTTTTATATATATATGAAGTAATGTTCTATAATATGATGTGCTATGAAAAGTTCTAGATTTCCCGATATTGTTATTATGATTATGCAATGAAAGATGTCTAAGGCTTGTCTTAGACCTCCGAGTGGTTGAAGACACTGTGCGGAGATCTAAGAGTACTCTAACTTCTAGGAGGTACTTGCGAGTTGTAACACTAAATAAACCCTAAACTAACCATTCTAACTAACTCATCTAAAGACCCCAAAACTCTCTAAAGATCACCATTGAAGAAGAAGAGAAGAAGGAGGCCACCTCTAGGACTTCACCAAGGATTAAAGAATAGGTTAACCTTTGATTAAAGGTATGAGAAACTTCTTCATCCATGGAATTTTCCATCCATTGATCCCCCACAGTTTCCCTCAATTGTGAATCCAAAATACCCCAATCTAGCTAGAGTTGTGATTACATTGTGGGCAAGTCTTTGTTATGACTACAAAGTACTGTATAACATTCAATTATGTTTCAATTATATTTATAGGATGATTATATGATGTTTTATGTGAATTCCTTTATGAAGCCCACTTTGATTGATGAAGGTGATCATTGTGGTTTCAGGCCATTAAAGGCAAGGTTGCAGGTTCTGGATTGATCTTCTTAATTTAATTGTCTCGAATAATAATTGATTATAGTTAGGATCAACTAAATAATTAATTGAACAAGGACTTATTGATTAGGATTGATCTTGACTTGTTATTTTTAAATTGAACCTTAAAGATGAATTATGGATACATTCACCTCGTAATAAAGAATGTATTGAAAATTGCTTAAGAAGAAGCCTATTACTTGTAAGTCTTGTAATATACATATGACTGAGGATAGAATGGGGTAAATATTGTAATCTTAGGTTGCTATGTTCGCTGTAGATTTAAGAAATTAAATGAATTAAAGTGTTAGATCAGTTGAGCAGGGATAGAACGTCAAGGACATCCTTTCATAACACAAAAGTGTTAAGAAGGCTTAACAAGTAAACCTTGGAGTATATGCTTGACTCCAAGTGTATATGCCAATGAGAAGGAGTGTCACACAAGAGAGGGTCCGGACTCCAAGAAGAGAGGAGAGACACACCTAGTAGATGTGAGGACTATCCAAGTTTAAGGGGAAACTCTTATGTAGTAGAGTGTGGGTTTTCCCAATGTTAGGTCTCATGAGATGGAATCCTGCATGTAGTTGAGTTAAGGTTTCCTAGTAGAGTCTCCATATCCTAGGGACTAAGACATGCTTGAGAAGCATCTCATAGGGTCCAAAGCATAATGAACTAACACGTAGTAAATGAAGTAACTCATAGTGTTCAAGATGTGTGCATGAACTTGGACATACAAAAGGTGGTATCTCATAGTGTTCATGATTATAGATGGATTAAGACATACTATAAGAAGTATCTTATAGGGTCCATGAGAATAAGGTACTTAGATACACTTAATGAAGTATCTCTTAGTGTTCAACTTAATAATATGCTAAGATGTGCTTCAGATAGAGTACCTCATAGGGTTGTAAAGTTAAAGAGAGGAACTAGGTTCCAAACTTGGAAGTAATAGTAAGAGGACCTAAAGGTAATCTTTAAAGTATTAGTATTATGAGGATTTAGCGTAATGAACTAAGACATACTATATGAAGTAACTCTTAGGGTTCAAGATGTGTGGATGAACTGAAACATACCAAAGGTGGTGTCTTATAGGGTTCATGATTATAGATGGATTAAGACATACTATAAGAAGTATCTTGAAGGGTCCATGAGAATAACGAACTTAGGCATACTCAATGAAGTATATCTTAGTGCTCAACTTAATAATGAACTAAGATGTTCTTCATATAGAGTACCTTATAGGGTTCTAAAGTTAAAGAGTGGAACTAGGTTCCAAACTAAGAAGTAATAGTAAGAGGACCTAAAAGTAATACTTATCATGAGGGAGTATTATGGCGTGCTATGAGTGCATTGCACAAAGTATGACTTAGGGTCACTAAAAAGAAGGCTTGAGGTTATTGGACCAGAGTTGCCTTTCCTAGTTATAGTTGACTAGAGATGAGAAATTAAGTTATGAGAGTCAAGTTAATAATTAGGCCGAAGGAGGGTGAATATGATTAGGATGACTTCATGATACGCTTAGTGTGTGAGGTAAAATGGGATGCCTCACAGGCATTTCACAAGTGTGCCTTGAGGTGATCTAGGGGTATAGTGCTCTTATGTCATGAGGAACTTAGTTCTTAATTATTAGAGTGGATTATGATCAAGAATAAGCAAAGGGAGGCATTTCCTTAGGTGGTAGAATGTGATGCTACCTTGTCCTTGCACAAGTATACTTGGAGGTGGCTTGTGATGTAGTTAACTTGAGTTAGAAGGACAAATGGTTTAAGTAAGAACTTATGTATGCCTTATGATGAATTATTATTCTTATTATATTCATGTTATGTTCATTCTATTATCTCTTATTATTATGTCTATTATTGACTAACCCTTTCAGATATCTTATGTTTTATATGTTCTATCATACTTGGTACATTTTGTAGTAACGCATATTGCCTATATTTCTAACAAAATGTAGAGGCTTTTGGGAAATTGAGTACTTGGAGGCTAGGTTCCTTAGTTGGAGAAGCTTGAAGATAGGTGAGTCCTTATATCATTCGAGGGCAACACCCTTATGTTCCATTTATGTCATTTACTATATTTTAGAATTTTTTGGGCTGCATCCCAAGACAATATTGCTCATGTATTTTTTAGATGGTTATGAGACATATGTTAGAAAGACTTCCTTTGTTATGAAATAATTTTCGTATTATGTTTTAAGAAAATTTTTAATTCCCTCAATTTTTAGATTATGCTATGTAATGAATCTAAGTGGATTGTATAAGACCTCATAGATTTCAAGTACGCCATGTTAATTCTAAAGGGTGCAATTTTCTGGGTGTGCAATTTTCCTGCAGCAGTTCGACCAAGGTCAGGGTAAAATGGTAAATTCACCCCAAGTCTTTTTTAGTGATAAACAATTGTTTTATGTGTATTTAGGTTTTTTTTAGTGTATTAAAGTGATTAAACCCCATTTTACACTCTAACATGTAAATCAAAACCCTTCCCTCTCAAAGTTCTCTCCAAAATTCCCCAGAGTTAATACCTCAGATAGTCACTCAACTATGCACTCTTCTCTCAGAAAGTCACTCAACTTTTAATTTTCACTCAAAAGTCACTCAACTATGCACTTCTTTCTCAGAAAGTCACTCAACTTTGAATTTTAACTCAAAAGTCACTCAACTATCCACTCTTTCCTCAGAAAGTCACTCAATCTATTAAATTATTTTTTAATTAAAATTTGTTGATATTAATTATTCATATAACAAACCAAAAATTTTAAAAAATAAATTAAACCATTTAGTGATCAACCCACTTAATCCGACCCATTTAAAAAATATGATATGACCCATTTTATTTTCTCTTCAATCCTAAATTATTCCCTCTTTAAACCTTGAATTAGGATTAAAGACAAAATAAAATGGGTCATATCATATTTTTTAAATGGGTCGGGTTAGGTGGGTGGATCACTAGATGGTTTATTTGTTTTTTAAAATTTTTGGTTTGTTATATAAATAATTAATATCAACAAATTTTAATTAAAAAATAATTTAATAGATTGAGTGGCTTTCTGAGGAAAAAGTGGATAGTTGAGTGACTTTTGAGTTAAAATTCAAAGTTGAGTGACTTTTTGAGAAAGAAGTGCATAGTTGAGTGACTTTTGAGTGATAATTAAAAGTTGAGTGACTTTCTGAGAGAAGAGTGCATAGTTGAGTGACCATCTGAGGTATTAACTCAAATTCCCCATGGAAGCTTGAAGTCAAGATTGAGTGAGGTTTGTCGATTTAATGGATTTCTTCTTCAATCCTCTTGAGATTACTTCTAATAAGGTACGTGAGTTCTTTATCTATGCATAGCAATAACCTAGGGCCAATTTCAAATGGATTACAAAGTTTATGGATAAGGCCAATTTTTATTCTAACTCAAGGGTTCTTACATGAAACAATTTAAAATGATTATATATGATATTATTGACGTTAAATTAATGTTTTAAAATGAAAATCTCCATGAAACCTGATCTTCTCAATTCCCTAAATTTGGCTTATGAAGTGGGTTTATTGCTTATGATCTAATGGTATAATTGAGTTTAGTGTATGTTGCACTGTTGATTTCTATATTTATCTATGCTATTATACGGTGAACTGTTGGAGATTTTAAATAATGGTGATCTTGGTTAACACCTAATTCCCTTACTTCATGTAGAATTGATATTGAATTTCTATTGATTGGTATGGTCTACTTATGGTGGTGGTGCTTAATTTTTATAAATGTTATGATCATGGACTTGTCGGCATTATTATGTGAATTTTTGTCGTATCATGTTAAGGTATATATGAATGTATAAAGTGCAGTTAATATGTCATTTATGTGTGATCTTGTATAATGTGGATGTAATGTGATGAAAGTATATTCTCTGTAATGTTGATATGTAATGATGATCGATTGTGAAGAGTTTTATATGATGATGTCGTGTCTTGATTGGTAGTCTTAGGTCTCTCTTCTTGATACATGAAAGCTTCTAGATTATGAAAACTTGTATTTGGTAGACTTAAGTGACTTTATGTGAATGTAATCTCTTGACTTGGTAGGCTTAGGCACCCTTTTCATGTGTGTATGAATGAATTAAAGTATAGGACCGGCAGACGACCTAAAGTAGTTGCACTTTTATGAAAGACTTACATAAAACCTTGAATATGAAAGGAAGGTTAACCAAAAGCCTTGAAGTGGTAGACCTAAATGGTGCCCATCTTAAGTGGATGATACTTAAGATGATGGACTAAGAGGTAGGTATTCTAAGTTGGTAGGACTTAGAAATTGTACCTTCTCTAATACAATTATGTGAATAAACTTACTATATGATAACCAAGGAAAAGCACCGAGTGGATATGTGTTATGCCTCGTATTTTTTTATACGTAGTGCGCGTCATGATCTAGTAGACGTAAGTCCGGGGAATGAGATTTTATTTTAAGTTCCAAGTGATTAAAGAAATATTAGGCAAGGATGTTAATTCCAAATGTGATATTAAGTATGATTTGGCTAATGTAAGTGCCATTAACTTTAAGTGAGGGATTAATTAGTGGCTGATTATGATTAATTTAATCCAGTGGGCCCCACCACTCATAATTAGTGGCTGATTAGGATTAATTTAATCCAGTGGGCCCCACCACTCAAGGCAAAAATTAAAAAGGGATTAATCAGATTGGGAGCTGGCCTTAGTGGACAAGTGTAGAGGGGGGCTGCCTCCACTTCCCATTATAAATGAGGTGGAGAAATCCACTCCATACTAAATAAAGTGGTGAAATGCATTGCTGCATATCATCTTCTTCACCACTTGGCTTAGGCAGCCATGGAAATGGAGAAACCAACCCTGCAACTCTTGGCCAGCAGCTGCAAA